>NC_056748.1:237297411-237526407 GCF_019279795.1 Protopterus annectens | reverse complement strand
TTTAAAAAAACAAGCACTCTTTTCAGACAATTTCATATTGAATAAAATCTTTGGTTATATTTAATACGCCTATTCCACAATGTGTTAGAAAAATAAAATATTCATTACTATGGACCATACTGGCAGTGGCTAGAAAGGCTATAATGAAAAATTGGATCTCAAAATATCCTCCTACATTTTCTGAGTTTACTAATACATTAAAAGATATGTCATCTACAGATAAAAAACACAATTTCTAGAACAACTAGAAAGATATATGAACATCATTTGTGGGTTAATGTGCAAAATTTGTTGGAAAAGAATGAACCGCCTCCATAAATGTAATTGACTTTCCTCTTTTCATCTGTGGAATAAGCTACAAACTGAGGATTACAGTGTGTTCTAAATTATAAATACTGGATGTCTTTGTATATACTTTATGATTTTGTTAAATTTATATTCATATTTAAATGTGATAAATGTATGTTATTAATTCTTAAATTTGTAATTTATATTATCTTATATACTTCTGTGTGACTGCTTATAAGTTTTTTTATAATCAAAATCAATAAAATTGTTTTTACAAAAAAAAAAAAAAAAAAAAGCAGACAGCCTAGCACTCCATGGAACAATATCCTTGATAACTGCCCCAAGATTATCCAGTTATGCCAGTGAAAGACCATGTTATTTCTTGGCATTCTATATTAATGAACAAGATTATTTATTCGTGGAATATCCCAAAGTTAGCTGAGCAATGAGAAATGTATGCAAATGATGTCTGAGCAGCATAGGATAGGCAAATGGTGTCTGCCGAACATGAAAAGAGCTGTTGAAAAGAGAGGATTTGGTTTTCAAAAAATCAGAAGTAATTTTGTCATTTAGATCTACAGATCTTAGATTGTAGAGTAAATGAGATTACATGCAGTCAGCTCATCATGGGAGAGAAAAAAAAGAAATCACATACATAGGACATAATTTAAAAACAACATATAATAATACTACCACCATCTTTAAATCAACGGTACACTTAAGTATATAGCTACATATATTCTTAGAAACACACTTGTTAAGATACTAAAAACATACATCTAGCACAAGGTTCAAGTGACAGTGTTGTACCTGAATCATGTATGACATTATGGGAGAACAAACATATAGCAGTAGCAGCTGAAGAAAAAAATATTCCACCTGGGTTAGTAGCATAAATTATAATAAAGTGGCTTTAAAACAATGATCAAATACAGTGGAAAACAGAAATGTACCCAAACCCTTCCTTACATTAATTGATAGATATAACTGGAAAGTAGAATAAGGGGATGAATAGTCCATTAAATGTTATACATTCAGTAACTGTAATGGTATAAATAAGGAAGTGGGACTGCACACAGATCACAGTAGGCTACAGGACCCTATATCAAATATTGGATAAAAATAAAAGGACACAACAAGGAGATTCCCCCCCCCCCCACCACTCTGAGGTGACACCAGTTTCTAGCATTGTATGTTTACGTAGCAGGGATATAGGTAACACAACCCCCATCTCAGAGATGCAGGAGTGAAACTGCACTTCGTAAATGCTTTGCGAGTTTTATCATTCTCCCTTTTTATTTTATTTATTTATTTATTTTATTACAGTCACTTTTTTATATTTTAGGTTTTACAGTCACGTCTTGAACTTCTAATAGGGAGCCATCACAAGGCTATACCTTAATGCTGTAGCACAGTCTTTGCAGTCCTAGAGTTGGAAATGTTTGATACAGTTCCCTATCAGAAGTGTGAGCCTTGTAATTGCAAGTCATGCAACTTTAAAAAATAAAAGGCAACTGCAAGAGGAATACAGCAAATCTCAAAACTTGGAGTAATTCCATTAAAGCATTTTTTTGCAGGTAGCCTCACTTCTTATGTTAAGAGTTGTACCTCCAAACCCTTGCTGTGTATATATGCTAACTCAGAGATCACTGTACCTAGACCTGGTGTTGTGGCACAGATGGATGCAGCCCTGACTGCAACCCAAGTGATTGAAGTTCAGTTAGTACCCTAGCACATGTTTAGGTAAGTAGGGGTTGGAGAGGTGAAGGGGCATGACCCCCATACCTCTGAGGTTTGTGCATGTTTGAGAAGTAGAAGGGATGGTGTGGAGATGAGGAAATCACCTCCTATTTTTCAAGTCTGGTAGGCAGGGTCCTTTTCTGGCAAGTATCCTTTGAAGAAGTGAGGAACAGCGCAGCTCAGACAACCGATTGCATATCCTACCTTCTCACCATAACCACATAACCAATTGTAAGTGGGGACATAAGGATGATAACAGCAAAACCAAAACATCACTCATTACTGTCCCCTCCCAGAAAACTCTCACTCCTTGCTAATGAGGGAACAAATGGATCATTGACCAAAAAGGGGCTGATGAATGTCAGGCAACAAGACAAAAACTGCAAAAAAAAAAAAAAAAAAAACAGAGATTGGTGTACTTCATAACAGGGAGAATAATCAGAGGTTCTACAGCCAGAACCTTCCAAGTTATTTTTCTTTTTCACAGTCTCTGTCTTTCTACTCTAAGGATCACAGTTACAGCCGTCAGAATTCCAACTGAAGCCTTTCTGTACTATATATGTTGTGCAACACTGCTTTTTCATTTACAATAATGATGATGCCAAAAACCTGAATTAAGAGGCGATCATCCTTATTAGCTGCTTCAGAGGGCCCCTATCCAAACACTAGTAAATGCTACTAACTGGTACTGCTCAATGTCATGAATGCCTACTCATAGTACTGTATTGTGTGTGCCAACACAAGTGAAAACTCACCACCTTACATAACGTTAGAGTGTGTAAAACTTTGATTGTTGACAACAAACACTAAAGCATCTTTTGAAGCCTTCTGTGTGCTTAACAAAAGCTGAAGCTTTTCATTTGGCCGAGATGCAGTGTTTCATTTATATTGACCTCACAGGTGCTGTGGCCTAATGACAATGCATTCTGTTGTGCATTTGCAGCATATGTAGTACTTTTGTCACTAATTTGTAGGTCACAGTCTTTCTGTGTACATAAATAAGCCTGTTTAGTTAAGACACAGGTTTACAGAGTATGCATATATTTGTAATACAGACTGGTTGCTACACAAGAAGTTGATGGTGACATAGCTTTGCTCAATTACAAACTGCTGTATATATCTAGAAGAAATACCTTTTCATCCTGTAGCTCCTAGGATGATCATCTTCTTTCGGCTTTTCCCGGTTAGGGGTCGCCACAGCAGATCACCTGACCACTCATGATTGGCAGTGGAGTTTTACATTGTCGAGTTGCCAGCCCGGCACTCAACCTTCCACAGAAGGGGCACACACGCATGCACTCACTCATGCCTAGGGCCAATTTAGATATATTTCTAAAATTGTTCCATATTCCAGTATGATTCACTGCTCCTCTTTTACTCCAATATGTAAAATGTAAAGATCCACTGCACAACCATGAACTTCAAAACCATAAAATAAAATTTACACACACAAGCACACACCTGAAAACAGACAATTCTTTCCACAAAGTTTTTTGAGTAAATAGCTTTCATTTGAAAAAAAATCATCAGACTGAATACAATTTCAAAGCACAACCCATAAATAATTAAGAATAGAAGCACATACCTTCAAAAATCCATGCAAAACCAAGCAAACCAAAACATTTAAAACCATGGTTAATGTGTCATTTTTTTTCTTTTTAGTGCACTTTTGAAATTTAAAAGCTCATTAAGACTGGGGGACAGGGGCTGACTGAGGCATTCAGGATCAAGTTCCAAGTACATACCTTGATGTCCAGAATGCCTTACCTGTTCTCCCTCTGAAATAAATCTAAATTGAACCCAGAAAATAAAATAAAAGCTTCTTAAAATTGCTAAAAACTAATATTTGTTTGAGCAGGGTGTTCTTATTACCTTTGGTTAAAATGTATTTAATACTCATGAAGTCTAGTGTTTGGTTTCCTTGTGGTTTGCCAAAGAGAAAATGTCTCATAAGTGGTGCAATCTACCACAAAAATGTAACGGTGCAGTTAAAATGCATTGGTGCCCTATAACAACTCCTGGTGGGCTGTTAACTACATATTTGCATTACAACTACAAGTTCCTTTTATTCTCTTACAATTTAGAGAGCTGGTTCTTTCAGATGTACTCCTCAGATTAGCACTCCACTTGCTAATAAATATTGTTTTTTCACCAAAAAATGCCCAGTGCTGATGAGTGACCATGGATAAAGCAATGTCTTGTTCACATGCTAATGTTGTGACTAATATATCATGTACCAGAAATACGCACAGAAATGCAATGTGTGCAACCAGAGCAGACGCATCACACACTGAACACTAAAGAAAGAGAAGGCGGAAGAGTGGAACAATTTAATATGCACAGTTACAAGAAAAGTAGCACAGGAAGGGAGGCATGAGTGAAATATTTAACTGTCCAAGGTGCAGTGCAGACCTCAAAATAGCATTGTTTCTCAGGAAATGTATTTATATCAAATAGACACAGTTTGAAGACTGAGGTAGCTGACTCAAGAAGAAAAGATGGTAGGTGATTGGAAGACGGTTCTGGAGGAAGAAGTAGGGCCATATATAGTGACAGAATCCAGGACTGTGTAGAAAAGACAGAAGACAGTTATTAGAATGAGAGAATATAAGCTGTTACTTAAACAGGATCTATAACTAAGCAGTAGGAAGTAAACATTGGCAGGAGTCAGATAAATGATCTTTATCGGACATCAAACACAATGTTTTTTTTTTTTTTGCACAACATTAGTGCACATGTCCACATGCCAACATGAATGCATCAAACCCACAGCAAAGTCACCCAGCATTTATGTCAGTGATACCATATTCTATGTTACTTTTCACATATCCATCTGCAGCTATCCTTTTACAGTAACTGGGCAGCTGAGACATTGGCAGGTGTTAGTTACTGCTTTGCAGCTGTACTGCCTTCTGGAGGTATGCATTATTATCTGTGTTCACAGCATATCGTAACTGTGCATATGATGATATCCGCATATATTCCTGACATTGTAATGTGACAATTATCGCAACTATGAAAATGCCTTGACTAGAAAAATACTTTGCCATTCTAGGATATTTGCTGTGTATAGTAATGCATAAATTTCATTATCTGTACTATACACATACACTATCTGACTACAGTGTCTCCTCCAATGCACAAAGTGCACTTATATTTCACAGTTTGTACAGAGAAAACAACACTCATAATTGGCAATGCACACAGGATATATTAGAGTAACAGTGGAATGAAAGATCACATATCCCAGTAACCCCAGCTGAACAGAAATTACAATTTTCAGGTGATCTTTTATCCCGGAGATACAGCACTGTACAAGTTGGCTATTACAGCTCTGACAAAGGGGGCAAAAATCTCCATTATTGCTCAATGTGTCCAGAGTTCCAGTGCTGTCAACATTTGTACAGTTTGTTGTCTTTCGTTCTGAATTAGCTGCAGTAGAACATACTGCATACTTCTGTACTGCCTCTGATATGCATACAAAACAACTACCACTTTGGCAGACTATATGCTGCTAGACCTGGACTCTGCAGCAGTCATGCGTTTGATTCCCACAGTCTCCATTTACCTACTGCATGACTGTGGAAGTAATTTCACCAAGCAGTACTCCCTGATGACCCCTGAAAGGGTGTGTGTTTCCAGTGGGCTTAACTTGCTAATCATCTAAATACATGTGACCTCACATGACCATGCATTTATGTGTTATAATGATGTGATATACCATTGTATTTATTTCAGACAGTAAAGGAAATCATCCCTCATGAAAACACTCCTTTGACATATTGTAGTACACATGTACAGTTTTGAAACTTTGTATTACACTTAATTTGCTAAAAAAGCTCATGTATGGTGGTATATGCTCATGTTACATATGTGCCTGGATACTTACAGGATATGTTTGCTTGTGAAGCCCATTAATTTGGCATTGAGCTGATAACAGCCTGTGTATATGCTCTGCTGCATTTGCTAGTATATATGCACAATCACACAAATGACATGCTATGTGACTACATATTACTGTGTTGCAATAGCTGTCAATAATTCCATTGCATGCAGTCATGCAACTTCTGTGTGGTGGAAGAGGAAGGAAAACTTAGCAAAGAAAGAAACATAGTGTTCCTAGATAAAGTAGGGCAGCACAGAACTCTGTAGGAAGTGCTGAGTAGCAACAATCATTCATGTGATAGCCAGCAGGAATATGATACATGAAAGTTTTGGGTGGCCATTAGAAGTCAGATTAACCAACTAATAATAGTGACATGGTATGCAAAAGTGAAGAAAATAGTGCCATAATGGAATGTCACCAATGAGGAGGTACATAGAAAACAAAGAAGTAATGTGTCACTTACACTGGGGGGATACAACATGGTTTCAGTGACACTGCTATCAGCACAAGTCATGCATGTGTATGTTCATACTGATGTACCCAGAGTTACACATGTGTACACTACATTTCTTTGTGTATTGTGTGTTAAAGTGTGACCAACTGTTGAGCAATCCATGCAACAGGTGCACTGAGTGCAGTTCACTGCAGTGCTCCACAGTGTGCAGATGACATATGCACAGAACAGTAGAAACACATTGCAGACCATAGTGTATCTAGAAAGCAGCCTGCACCATCAGCAATGAGCACAGTACTTTTATAGGTTCATGGTAAGTACTATGCTAGTTGCCTGTGCATGCCATTTTGCGCCTTGCCAATTTCCCTTTTGGTGCTTAAATTAACCAATCCATGTTGGATAATTTTATATTATCCCTAGTGAGAATAACTGGGATCATACTATAGGTAATTTGAGGGGACCCATTAGTGGGATAATAACTGGGATCATACCATGGATAATTTGAGGGGACCCCTTTGTGGGATAAAACATTTAAGAGCTGCCTCAGTCCATTAGTAGTACAGGGGGCAGCTCTGGGCTAAATTGTATAATACCCATCCATAGATCCAAGTTGCACTAGAATATGAACAGGAATGAGCTTTGTTATACACAGATGGGGAGTCTGTTCCAGAGTAGTGGTATCATCTGTGAGATATACATGTACCTCCAAACCATTCTGTTGATGCTACAGAAAAGGTTTAGATCCTTAGACTGAATATTTATGATGCCATGTGACTTGCTGATGTGCAGAAGATGCATCACTATTGGGTCGGAGGATGCCTTGTATGCCAGACACAGGTCACATGTTAGCAGTCTGTAGTATACCGAATATAGTGATAAGGTTTTGAAATGCCTGTGTTGGAAATAATATAACAGTTTTGTATCCTTTTAGTAAGATATCTCTGTTGGCATTCCAGTTGTTTGTGTCTGGACAGACACATGCAAAAGGAAACATTATTTATCTATTATTATTTGATTACCAGGAAAGTCCAACTGGGTAGGAGACCATTTTCAGCAGAGGCCCAGGGAAAAAAGCTCCAGAGTATTATAAAAGATTCTAAGAACAATAATTTTACAGTCTTGAAAAATGATACAAAAATAAATACAATTTAAATAATTATACCAAATTCGATTCTCAGTTAGAGCGTCTTCTGTGTAGCGACATGCGTGAATGGGCGTTCCTTTGTTGAAGGTTGTGCATTAGGCCCGGCAAGCCAGTACATAAAAATCTACTGCCAATCATTAGCGGACTGGAGTTCCGCTGTGGCGACCTCTAACCGGGAAGAGCCGAAAGACACAAACAAACCAAATTAGATGTAATATGAAAACACTGGTTAAGAATAGATACAAGTTATATAACAATGATTTAATTGTTAGAGAAACTTTAGCCAGTTTATAGAGAAATTAAAGGCAAGTTATTATAATACAAACAGGAATTGCAATACGAAGTGAGAGAAAAGCAGACTTATGGTATATGAACAGAGAAAGCCAGGAGAGAGAAATCGCTAGAAGTAAGGGAGTGGGTGAAGAAGGGATAGTAAGATGTAAGGTATGAACAGGTATTTGTCCACATTTAAGGATATAGTTTATCCTGGTGTTGACCAAGAACAGAGCCAGATTTTGGTTAGGAAGTATTTCAGAATAGTTTTGAAGGATGGGATGGAGGGTATTGACCTGATGGATACAGGTAAGAAGTGTCAGGCCTTAGCAACATGGTACAAATACAGACAATGCCCAGCAGATCTGATAGTTTTGTGGACAGACAGGAGTTTCTGGCCAATAGTTTGCAATGACAGACTAGGAACCTAGTTGTGTAGAATGTTATTTAGTGCTCGACAAGCAGATGGATACTGGATAATTTTATAGGTGGTACGGTGCTGTATATATGTTAGTTGGTAGGGTAGTTCTAATCAGTACAGACTTTTTGCTAATTTAACAACTTTGTTATAGGATTGTTCAAGTTTAAAATTTTTTGTGATGCCTGAAGGTTAGTAAGGATGAGAGCACCATAAAGAAGTGTGGAGAGGAGATAAGTAGTGGTAAGTGTAGCTTTTGTTGCATCGGTGAAAACGTTTTGGGCGTCTATAAAGCAACCCTAGTTTTTGATGAGTTTTTCTTATGCAATTTTGTATATGCTGGTCGAATTTAAGATTATCATCCACTATCATAGGTTCATAGGTAGGTACTAGGCTATCGGCCCACGGGCCTAAGTAAGCCTAGCCAACAAAGTTCTCCAGCTTATGCCAACCCAAGAAAGTTAATTTCCTGTGCCCCTGTTGAGCAGAGCCACAGAAGTGATCCCTGGGGTGTATTTCCTATTTCCCATCCACTCACCAAGATTTTTCTTGAAGAGTGTTAATGAGGAACTTTGCTTGACATAGATGGGTAGCGTGCTCCAGAGTATGGGAAGTCTCTGGGACAGGAATCTATCCCTCCAGCAAGTCCTGTTTATTGTGGTGACAAGGTTTCGGTCCCTAGAGTGTCTCAGACTATCATTACCTCTATTACCTCCTTTACCTACCTCCACCAAACTTACCTCTAGCAGTCAGAATTCCACTGATTGTTTTTCTCAGGTTTTCTTCCTTCACCTGGCTCTACCCGCTCCTTTCGCCTTGCGGCTCACTCTGCTCCCCTACCCTACCCCCAAATCCCATCCACCCCCACTGCATCTGACCTTATACCTCTTTAACCACTCCCACTTGCCCAATTATCGTATCCTATCCCACGACTCATTAAGGCACTCCTTCTACTAAGTCACTCCTCCTAATTCATCACACATTTCACCTTTTCACTCTCCTCCCTCTTCATCTTCAGCACTACACCTATTTCACCTATATCAACTTACCTCAAACCCCTACTTCTGTTCTCAATTCTTCCTTTCCTTTTCCTTCCCTATACACTAACTGCCTATGAACATCTTAGTTATTCTAGCTTCCACCAGCCCACAAAACAAACATCCCTTCCAGCTCTATCAGCCACCCTTATACATATAAACATAACATCTACATCCAACTATTTCCTCCTAAAGTATCACAGAGTCCACCCATATTACCTATAAACACCACCAAGTCAAGAGAGGACATAACATACTGAATTCCTTCTCTAATCCACACATACAGGCTACACCTACACCTCCTACTAGATGGTTACATACATCCCAATACTAGCCCTACCAATATTAGTCCTGCTTACCCAGGTAAATCTTTCCCTCTCCCCTTCACACCCCTACAAGGCCTCATAACTCCCTCTTCATAGCTCACTTAAATATACAAAGTGTGAATAATAAAGTTACTCACCTTCATGCCCTACTGGATGTACATGACTTTCACATTCTTTGCTTGACCGAAACATGGTTAAAACCATCAACCCAAGACTATGAAATTATCCTTCCAGGATATAGTATTTTAAGAGTGGGTCACTTTAACAAAAAGGGCGGGGCATACGTAGCCTTAATATACAAAGCAGGGCTCCAACTTACACTACTAGATGCTCAGCCACCATCCAATACCAATTCTGAAATTCTTATCACTAAGCAACAATTAAATACTTGCAAGTCTATCTTCATTTTATGCTCATATCTTCCTCCAGGTAATAACATCAACTCCCTAGAAAATATCTTTAGCTGGCTATCCACTAACTATCCACAAGAAACCATTGTGCTAGGCGACTTTAATATGGACTGGAATACCTGTAATTCTGATTACCATACTAACCACATAAATCTACATGGCTTTTCCCAAACTATCACCTCACCTACCCAAATCCATAAACCCACCAACAAACAAAACTGCCTAGATTGGATCCTTATAAATAGTCCATAACCTATAATGTAGGCATCCTGCCAGATGACATTAGTGATCACTCTCTAACTTATATAATTCAGTAAAAGCGTAATACACCCTGCCCTACAACCTTTAGAACTACTCGCTCAAATAAACATTTCAACCCTGAGCACTTCCTAAATGAACTGAGTGCATGCAGCTGGTCACCACTAAAGCACCTCCAACTTAAGGAAGCAGTGGCATACTTCAATTCCAAATTCCTTGCAATCCAAGACTACCATGCCCCTTCTTGTTCTTTCGGGGACAATATCAAAACAGTGCCATGGCAAGGAAACTAAGCAAACAATTTTGCTAAGAAACAAATTCTGAGCCAAATGGAGTATCTCTAAAGACCCATCTGATCACTTAAAATTTAAACAACTAAGAAACTCTACTAAAGCATCAATACTATCAGACAAAAAAAACTTCTTCCAACTTCAACAAACCAACCATCAAAGTCCATAGAAATTCTGGTCAGGTATCAATAGACTCCTGTATCCAGGCAACTTGAAAACACCAAACCCATCTGGAATTACCCATGACACTCCCAAACAAATTGCTGACTCCTTCAATAATTTATTTACTGAAGCTATCCAGTCACTTGCTAACTCTCTACCTCATACATCCTCTAATCTACCCTCCTCCTCATACACCTCACCACTCACTTTCAAACTCCACCCTGTCCCTACATCCCTTATCTGTACCCTCCTTCAAAAACTCAAACCCTCTACCCCCTCAGCTGACCTCTTACCTTCAAAATACCTTCAAATACCAGCTAAAGTTATTGCTTACCTTATCTCTATCATAATAAATAAAACCATTAATGAAGGTACAATCCCAGCCATCTGGAAAGTCTCACATATCATCCCACTACATAAAGGAGGCAACTCCACAGAACTTTCCAACTTTTGTCCAGTTGCCCTACTCTCTACCATTGCTAAAATTATGGAAAAATGCATCCACCGCCAACTATTAGACCACCTTCTCCAAAATAGCCTATTAGCCAGCTCTCAGCATGGCTTTCGACCTTTCCATAGCACCACTACTGCACTCCTTTCCTTCTCTGACCACATTAATCCCTAATAGTTTGTAATGAGAAGTGACTTCAATGGTTGTATTATCAAGAGAGGGGACTTTAATTTTTCTCCATGGGAGAGTGATTTGGGGAAAAAAGTAGTAGTTTGTTTTTTTTCAGTGTTGAGTATGAGTTGTGAGTTACAAAGCCATGTTTCAGTTGTTGTTAAAGCTTCCTGGGTTATTTGTTGGAGGTGTGCCATGTTGTCAGATGTGCAAATGAGTGTGGAGTCATCTGTATACTGTATTAGGGTAGCCTGTTGTGTGGATGTGTGGAGGGTGTTGGTGAGAATATTAAAAAGGAGGGAACTGAGGATAGAGGCTTATGGTACACCAGTGGTGACTGGGAGGTATGAAGGCAGGGTGGAGTGCCATTTTCCTGACTGATACCTATTGGATAAGTAGCTATTTAACCATAGAAGGGTTGGCTGAGAGAGACCTAATGACATTTGAAGTAGAAGTTTGATGTGACAAACTATGTCGAAGGCTTTAGACAATTATACTTAATGATTGGCCTAATGAGGGCTGAGTAAAGGGGGACAATGACATCTCTAGATCTAGACACTATCCTTTTGCTTGTAAGCTGCACAATATAGAAGGACTTTCTTATGACAGGGCCATATGTTGGTCAAAAGTTAGGTGACTGGCCACATAACAGAATCAGTCAGCTCTTAGGGGCATATTGTTATTGTGCTAGTTCCTTGGGATAGATGACTTTCCACAAGGATACAATAATGCATGTTTTGGTATTTAGTTTTAGTCCGTGATTCTGACACCTTTTTTTGTTCAGGACAAACCTTTCTGAAGGATAGCCAAGACATTTTGAGATTCAATGACTGCTCCTAGTTTGCAGTCATCTGCAAATTTAGTCAGTCAGAGCCCTTTGGTATACACTTTTACTTCATAGAACAGATGCCAAATAGTAGATGTCCAGCACAGAACTCGAGGCTCCACTGGTGACTGGTTTCTTTGTAGAAGTAACTTCCCCTGTTTTGATCTCCTGCATCCTATCTGTGAGTTAGTTGGCAGTCCAGCAGGTGACATAGGGGTATATTCCCAGTTTGTTTAGCTTTTCTACTATGCTTGACTAAGGGATTGTGTCAGAAGCTGTGGCCAGGTTGAAGTATATGGTTTGAGATTAATTTCATCAGACCAGCCTCCCGAATGTCGAGTGCCATTGCATCAACCTACTGAATGTCAAGTGCCATAGCAGGTCAGAAGGTCGAACACTAAAATAAAAAAAACTAGTTGTTCTTGCAGGGGGCAATCAGGTTCTAATAAAGTCTTGGGAAGTATGTTGGACAAAAGCACTCAATGTTTCAGTTTTTGTTTTAAATAAACTGTTTTGTATTTAGTGCAAGCTTTGCTTTTTGGCTCTGTTCTCCTTCATGCACAACATTTGTGGTTACTTGTTGAGTCTGCGCATAACATTGATTGATTTTTGGATGTTCCTATACACTTATTGATTAGCTCCTCAATAAGTCTTTCCATGGTTTTGCAGAGGAGGCTGGTCAGACTTATTTGTCTGTAATTGCCTGAGTTTGTGGAAGGTCCCCCCTTATCCCCTTATGAAGGGGGATGACTGTAGCTATTCTCCATTTGCTTGTCAGAAAACCTGTATAAAGGCTGTGGTTGAATAGAACTATTGGGTGTGACTAAATCATGCTTCATGCTATTTAAGATGCAACCAGGAATATTGCCAGGACCTATTAATGCAGTATATTTAGCTTTTCATAGAGCTTTTAGGACTTGGTCTTGTGTGATAGCTGAAGATGAGCCAGTTTCGGGTGCATACTGTTGAACAGACGCAAGGAAGAGAGGGGTAAAGTTTGAGACAAATTTGTTAGCCAGTAGGTTCAGCCCTAGTGTGTAAGAAACATTGTTTGCGATCAGTTTAAAACATTGCTACAATGTGCTTCTGAGATTACAAACATAACTAGAAAAGGTCTTGTGGTTGTCTTTGGCTTGGGCAGCTATTTTAGACTCAAACTTGGCTTTGGTGGATTTTAAGCTTCTGAGATGTTTTCTTATATCAATGATGGGAGAGCAATCATTCTGGGAATTACTCTTCTTTCTTTTGGTCAAAATACTCTTCCTTTTATTGTAAAGCTTGTCGATATTATGGTTCTGCCATAAATGTATATATCACTTACAGAACACAGTGTATTCTTTCTCATTAGTAGTGATGACTTTATGCTCCTTACCATAATTAGTAATATATGCACCAAGTTATACAGCAATCAACATAATTCCTAAGGTGTCCATCTGTTACTTCTTAGCAGCAATCCATCTGTTATACCTTCACTGGTTCTGGAATGCAAAAGGAAGTTATATTTTCACTGTCACATTGTGTGCCACATTGTAACTGAGCAGGGATAAATATGTGAATGGACTGGCATGTGTAGTTGCCATTATCTGGCTCAGGTGTATAGCCCTTCAGCATGCATCACATGACTCTTTGGTTATTGTCACATTCATTTCTGCAGGGGTGGTGTGTTCATGTGTTGATCTGTGCCTATGTGTATGCTGCATGCCTACGTGGATGTTGTGTTTGTGTGTGTGTCTGCCTGTACACTTCCATTTCAGTACTGCATTGCCTTACATGGATGCTTCTGTGAGCATTCTGGCTGTGTAGGTTGTTGTTGTTGTATTTCCCAACCACTGCTTTAGCCATTGGACTTCTCTCCTGTGCGAGCTCATTGTGATAATCTCCCTGCCGCATCTTCATGTTTTGTAGGTGATTGGCTCCAGCTAAGATGCGTTATTGTAAAACATACAGCACACAAAGGAAACTGAGATGGGTTTGGTGGGATCAAATTGAGTCGTACCTCCTAAAGCATCCAAGCATTACCACTGCAACTCTAAAAATCTAAATTTATTTACAACAGTTTGCATATAATGTTAGTTCTTTTAGGCAGATATGCGTTTACAGAGGAGGTAGTGTTCCTTGCTAGGTCATCTGGGCAAAAACTTTTATAAAGTTGATATTACACACTGTTATTTATATTCTCTGCATATAAAAAATTCTTTATTCAGTGACAAATAGTAAAACCAAACACATTAATTTGTTGATATATGTGATTTACTGCATCAGTCCAAATTTAAGGTGTATACTACCATATAGGTAAAACGAAATACAAGACATCATTTTTACAGTTTATGAAAATATTGTTTAAGTGGCCATGTTTTTAGTTAATAATAATAGCTGACAGGTAAAATACATTGTAATATGTAATAGAAATAGAAGATAAATATATTAAAGTAGCAAATAAGATCAGAATATGTATTTACATATCACGCTATTATTCGTTTCTTATGTTCAGTAGCGTGTTAGTTGTATGATGCTAAATGACGTAAATTAAAAATGACAACCCTATATAGTTTGATCTAAAAGTGGAGTAGGCCGTAAAAGAAGGAAATAGAAGGCCAAAAATGTTTACAAGATGGAAGTAAAAAAAGCAGAGTATACAGTTAGACAGCTCTTACCACAGTGTAACCAAGCCATATAATTTGTCTTCATATAAAAGTTCATAGGATGACAGCCATGTGTTCTGTAATAATTTCCACATGTTTTGGCCTTCATATATAGAGTGTAGCCTTTCCCTGAAGGCATGGCAATTTTGCTTTCAGCTTACGCTTGACCGGATTGCATTAATCTGCCCTGGAATCTAATGATAGTATGAAATATCTCTTATTTTCTTAGTAATGGGGTCTGTTAGGCAACTTTTCCTTCATCATATACTCTATTGTAGTAAGACAGCACTAAAAAATTAGGTTCCTTAGCTATGAAGACATTATTTTATATAGGAGCTTGTCTGACAAACAAAGATGGCTGAATGCCAACCATTTTTGAAGAAACAAGGCTTTTGATACTATCTCCCACTCTAAACTGTTAACTGAACTTTCTGACCTTCACCTCTCTGCCCACTCATTAGCCTGGTTCTCTTGTTATTTATCCAATAGACTACAATCTATATACTGGAAAACTGTCACCTCCCCATTTCTGCCTGTCTACACTGGTGTTCTGCAAGGCTCTATTTTGGGTCCCCTCTTGTTCAGTATCTTCACTAACAACTCACACTCTGCTACCAACCTCTCAACACCCTTAAAATATGCTGACGATTCCATCATTATTACCACTGCCCACAGTATCCTTGAACTCCTCTCTCTTACCCAAAACTGTTTCTGTTCCATTGAAACCTGGCTCACTGATAATCAACTAATCTTAAATCCTAAGAAAACTAAACTTCTACTTTTCCTTCCTAAAACTCTAGCACAACATAAATCCTCTTTCTCCATCACCTCCCTTAACAATACCATCATCAGACCAGAATCACATACTAAATTACTTGGTGTCGCCATCGATGATGAACTAAAATTTGATATACATATAGGATAATAGGAAGTTACTAGGCTATTGGCCCTGAGGCCCTTATAAGTCTAGCCAAGAGTTTAGCTCATGCATAGATGAATTGGCACCCAATACCCCTGTCCAGCAGGGACACGGGTGGAATCTCAGGGATGTATTTTCTATTTCCCATCCAGTTATTTAGATTGCACTTAAAAAGGGGTAAAGAGGTACTGGGCTTGACGTGGAGAGGGAGTCTATTCCATAGATGGGGGAGTCTCTGGGACACAAATCTATCCCACCAGCAAATCCTATTGATGTCACAGACCAGGTTGAGGCCACGTGTGCGGGTTACTCGAGTGGAGCTTGACTTGAGGATATGCAGCAGTCCCATCAAGGTGGGGTCCGAGATCACCTTGTATGCCCGACAGAGGTCACCTCTGAGGAGTCTATATGAAACAGAGTAGAGGGATAGAGCTTTTAGCCTATCTGTGTATGGCAGATTTTTGAGGCCCTAGATTCTTCTGGTGAGGAACCTCTATGGTCTCTTCAGCTGCTGCATGTGCTTTGCAAGGTACATGGCAAATGGGACGTTGTACTCAATAATGAGCCTTATAAGGGAAGAATACAGGGATGCTATGACCTCCTTGCCCTTGGATGAGATACCCTTACTTATGAGGTGGGCCATGTAGAAAGCTTTCCATACAATGAAAGCAACATGGTGGCCAAAAGTCAGGCTGCTGTCAGTCTGGGTACCAAAAACCCTCATGACTGACTGCATGCTTAGAACATTGTTATTAATATGATCATTTGTGGGGACATCTCTCTCCCAAAAGGGGATGATGATTTCTTTTTTTTTTGTATTCAGCTTGTGACCATGTTTCTAGCACCAGTCATTTGTTTGGGTGAGACCCTCTTGGAGGATGTCCACATCACTAGTGGAATTGACGACAGCTCCCAACTTGCAGTCATCTGCAAACTTGGTCAGCCATAGCCCACTGGCTTTTGACCTGTACTTCAGAAATATATATCCCATATATATATATATATATATATATATATATATATATCAGGGTGGGAAGTTGGCATAATGGTTAAGGTGTTTACCTTACAGACACAAGATGCAGGGTTTGATTCTCACATGGGGTATTTGGCTAGGCTTAAAATGGCCCACAAGGGCACTTAGCCTAGTACTAATCTATGAACCTAAATAACAGGGGCTCCAAGACCAAACCCTGGGGTACACAACCTGATACAGGTCTACTGCTTGAGGTGGCTTCCCGTATTTTGACTAGTTATCAGTGAGCTAGTTGGCTACCCATCTGGTAACATACAGATTGATGCCTAGTTGAGAGAGTTCATCTATTATGCCCGAGTGGAGAATGTTGTTGAAGGCTTTGGCCAGGTCAAGGTAGGCGGTGTACACTTTCTTCCCCTCATCCTTGGCTTTGGTGACTGTCTCATAAAAGGCAACCAAATTTAATAGACATGACCTCCCCTTTACGAAGCCAAACTGTGTGGGATTGAGTGTTTGGAGGTTGCCAATTTCCATGTTAATGAGGTCCATGATGATCCATTCCATGGCCTTGCAGATCAGGCTAGTTAGGCTGATGGGTCTATAATTTCCCAGATCAGTGGACACTCCACCTTTGTGTAAAGGGATGACACTGTCTGTCCTCCACTCAGCTGGCACAAAACTGGTACTCGGGCTTTGGTTATATAGGGCGCCTAATGGTGCTGCAAGTTCCTGCCTGAATTCATGTAGTATGCAGCCTAGGATGGTATCAGGTCCCATGGAGGCTAGATTTTTTACCTTTGAGAGAGCAGTCATGACCTGATCCCTAGATATAAGGGGAAGGGGGTAGGTACAGGGAATGTCCTGATTTACTGATGGGGGAAAGAGGGGTGAAATTTTCGCTGAATATGTCAGCCAGCAAGTTTGTTATATCTACGGCATTTGTATATGTGGTGTCCTTGGCCACCAGTTCTGAACAGATCTGGGTGCTACTTTTGAGATTATGGACATATGTGAAGAAGATTGTCTCTAGTAGATGTGGCCAACTTGGACTCGAAGCCTGCTTTAGAGGATTTCACTAGTGCTTCTTATTTGCTTGTTTATGCTAAGGAGAGATTGCTTCCAATTGGGGTCCTGCTCCTTCTTGGTCCTGGACAGCAATTTTTTTCTTTTATTATAGAGTTCATTTATTGCAGATGTCCACCAGACAGGTTTACTCTTCCTTGCAGATTATGATTTATTCCTGAGTCCATGCATCTATATAAATGTCCGTATAGTAATTTGGTGTAGTTTTGGATACTAGTGCCAGTTCCTAGAGAGGGAGAGGGGGCTGTGAAGCTGTTTATAGCATTCCTCAGGAGGTTGTAATCAGCTTTGGAGAAGTTTTTTTGATTAATCCTAGCTAGAGGAGGGTCAGGGGAGATGGAGACTTTGAATGTGACCCCTTTATGGTCGGATCTTCCAAGGGAGGATGATACTGCAGGGATGCTGGAGTGGTTACTCATGTGGGTTAATACCAAGTCCATGATATTATCACCTCTTGTGGGGGTATCGACTAGCGGTTCTAAAGCATTTGCACTGACAAAATCGAGGAATCTCTGGGCATTTGTGTTCTGGCAAGAGTAGTTCTTCCAGTCTATGTTTGGGTAGTTAGTCACCCAGGATCAGGGTAAAGGGTTAAATTGATTCGAAGAGGTCTAGCTAGGCAGTTTGGGCATCAGATTTGGGGGCCGGTAGCTACCTATGATTTGTATAGGGGTCTTGTCAATAGTTAACTGCACCCGGAGTGTCTCCTGTGCGTCATACTGTTTGACCAGCCTAGAGGTGTGTATGTCTTTAATATATATTAAAACTCCACCTCCTTTGGCTTTACTACCTACAGTTTGGGATCTGAATGTATGATAGGATGAGTAACCAGGTAAGGCTGGGGTGCTCTCCACAGTTTTGAACCAGGTTGCTTTGACTGCACAGATGTCAGCATTTTCCAGGGTTAGGAATGCTTGCAATGAGTGCAGTTTCATGTTTAGACTCCTAGCGTTTAGCAGCATGACCTTTAATTTGTGTTTTGTTGAAATTTTTATGTTGGTAGTTTTAACCTCATCAGTTTTCCTAAAAAAGGCACTATAGGGGCAGCAAGAGCATTTGCCAGAATCCTGAAGCCCAGGTGAGACAGATGCAGGCCATCTCTGGCAAAGCATCATAGTCTATCGATCATATCTTCCCAGGCTGTCAGGTACTGGATCCCCCTGCAATGACACCAGAAACTAAGCCAATTGTTAGTCAGTCATTTTCTGTTTGTTCTGGGTGATGTTAAAATGCTGCTTAAGGCTAGGGACTTACCTGCCTGGGACACATATTCAGTGAGTTCAGTCATGTCTCTATTCATATAGTCCAGGGAGGTATGGCTCAAGTCATTCACACCAACATGGACTATGACAGAGCCATAACAGTACCTGTTGTTGAGAGAATTAAGTGCGTGTGTGATATGGCAGATTCTGGCCCCTGACAGGCAACTAACCGTGACTTTCTCCTTATCCAGCCTGGTGAGAGGCACATCTGTTGTCTCACAATGGAGTCACCTATGACTAATATGTTGGGTTTATGGTTAAGCCTTAGTGGTTGTGAGACACAGGTGCATGAACTATGCATGGTATGTGGTGTGGAGGGCTGTGGAGATCTCGTGTGTTTTTGCCTCTGAGGTCTCCTTTGTTTGGGTATGTTTTTGCTGAGGACCTCCACATATGTAGGTGTTTGAGGTGTAGTGATTGTGTTGACAACCTTCTCAGTGCCAGATATACTGGCTTGTGAGGGAGAGAGCTTGGACTCTAGGTTCCTAATGTAATTGCATCCCTCGCAAATTGTGTTCCTAGGTGGTAGTAGTAGGTGGTTGTCTGTATACATAAGGCAGTTACTACACTGTCTTGGGATGCCCATAGACTGGCAGGAGAAACTGTAGGAAATTGCCCTTCCATATTTTTCAGAATCTGCGAGAGAGAAGAAGGCCAGGGAAAGCTAAGGGGTTAGCCTAAAGCCCAAGTGCTTAAACCAAAACTAAGAGGCTTAGAATAACACTTACAATTTAAACAAGCTATAAACAAGCAGTAATAATGTAACAGAAAAGATGCAGTTGAACACTTTAGAGAACAAGATGCACCAAGTAGCAGAAAAGGCAAGATAAAGTAATGGAGCAGGATGAGGAAAGAAATACAGTAAAAGAAGCTGAATAAAGTTTTTTTTTTTTTTTTCAGTATAGTAGAAAGGGAGAGAGGAGGAACAGAAGAAAATTCAAGGTTAAAGAACTAAGGGGTTTGACCTTCCCAAATGATCTCTGTATTAGGTAGAATGAGCTAATGAGATGGGACTGGGAGGAGTGTCCCTTATCATATTTACAGTAGGGGTGGGCAACAACAAAATCCACAAATTATAAGAGCACAACAGCAATTGTGTAGGAGGGTGGTAGAAAACAAAAATTCAACCACAGATTAGCAATTATATAAATTGAGACATAGAAAATTAAATAATTCAGTCAAACAAATAAATAAAAACAGTGCAGTAAACTAGTGCAGAACTGTTACACAAATAAATAAAAAACAATGCAGTACTGATAAGCAAATAAATACAACCAGTGCAGTGCTGATAAGAAACACTGAACTATTAGATAAAGTACGAAAAATATACTTATGTAGCTCTGTAATTCAGGTTAAGAAGGACTGTCCGTCAGGCACAAATGGAGCTCAGCAAGATAAGCAGGGATTCAACTCAAATGTAATATTTTTATACCAGCAGATAAAAGACCCTTCCCAAGTCACATCCTGAGACAGAGAGATAAACACAGAAGCTATTTGACCAGTTTTACCTCTCTGGACTGAGTACACCACAAACTCCCAGTAGAGGGAGGGCAACAGCAAAAGCCGCAAACTACACAAAAATTCAACCACAGATAAGCAATTTTATAAATGGAGGCACAAAAAAGTAAATAATTCAGTCAAACAAATAAATAAAACCAGTGCAGTAAACTAGTGCAAAACTGTTACACAAATAAATAAAATAAAAATGCAGTACTGATAAGCAAATAAATACAACCAGTGCAGTGCTGATTAGAAACACTGAACGATTAGATAAAGTGCAAAAAATATACTTACTTAGCTCTGTAATTCAGATTGTTTATGAAGTACTCTCCATCAGGCGCAAATGAAGCTCAGCATCAGTGCATAAAGAAAACCCACAAAAACTTGGCCTCCTGTACTGTATTCATAAATTTCTTTCTCCATCCACCAAACCCTCCCTAGCTACATCTCTTCTCTTACCCTGTCTTCTGTATGCTGCGCCTGTCCTTACTTACCTCCAGTCATCTCTTCTCAGCAAATTAGAACAAACCTACAACAAAATAGCTAAGTTTGCCTCCAGTCTCCCATATATAAATCCCATTACTGCCTGGCCCTTTATTCTTTGCAATGGCCTGAATTCCCCAAACAACTGCTACTTCCTCAACTGCATATAACACACTCTATTATCTATAACCCCACCTCCTGCCCCTATATCTCTAATGCTGAAGCACTATACAACCCAAGACGTCATCGTCATACAGCTGACAAACATCTTCTGGACACCTACAAACCCACAAAAAATATTGGGAAGTCACTATACAAATACTCAGTAGCCCACTCCTGGAACTCCCTCCCACATAATATAAGAAGTGTCCCTCATAAATCCCAGTTCAAACCTGAACTTAAACACCATCTTCAAAACACCTGGTCCTGTCCCTGTCAAACTTCAACTTGATACTAGCTACCCTCCTCATAAATCTACTTTTCTTCTCTCATATCTTTCTCTTTCCCCAGTGTCTTTCTCCTCTCCAGAGTACTAAAACTTCTACAGACCAACACCCTCTTTCTTCTAAATAATCCTTTGCAGCCAGATTAACTTGCTGTTAGTGTATAGATTTACACTGAAACCTGTACAAAATTGTTAAATTAGATCATTTCCCCGATGCATATTTTTTTTTCTTATTTGCCATTTGTGATATAAATTTTTGTCTTGAATTATTGTAATTGTAACTGGAGGTTTTCTTCTCGGGTCTCCACTGAAAACCTGCCTTTAGCTCAGCTGGATCAACCCGGTTAACAAATGACAATAAATAAATAAATAAGCATCAATCCTACTGTGACAAGTGTCCTCTATAAAAGAGTTGTGTTGTTGTTGTCTTTCGGAACTCCGGTCTGCTAATGATTGGCAGTAGATTTTCACAAATGCCGAGGTGCCAGCTCGACGTTCAACCTTCAATGAAGGCACGCCCATTTACGCATGTCTTTCGAATGCCCACCCACCCTCCCATGGGGAGGACATGCAGACTCCACACAGAAGGCACTCCCCGCACTCCAGCCGAGAATCGAACGGGAGAACCTCTTGCTGTGAGGCAACAATGCTACCGCTGCACCACCGCGGAAGTCATCCTCTATAAGAGTACCAATGGCAAACCTTTCAGTAGAGTTCCAAGTAATCCATGTTGGATAGTGCCTTTATGAATATCAATAAGTATGCCATGCACTTTACGGTTACTGCATAAACTCAACAGCTTAGGATGAAATGGGTGTCGTGTACACTTACTTTATAGTCAGTTATTAGAAGGTCATGGGTTATCCTTCCCAAAAGACTGTATTGGTTTGTGTGCAATATCTGTTCATCATGAACACTGACTGAATCTGTGATGTATATATTTGCAGTGATACCATCCATATCACAAATAGTTTGTCAAATGAAAACATGGTACTTCTTTCTTATTTATATATGATCTGCCAGCCTCTTTAGTTGAATATATCACTATATGGTGCTAACAGTGGAATGTACTGCTATTGGCATTTCTAAAATGGAACCACAGCATTGTGTACATTTGACACTCAGCTTTGAAGAGCTACATTGCTTTCCAGTGTGACTGATCTTACAGGGTCACTTTGTAATTCCATGCTCCTCTAATATAAGCTGATGATCTATGCAAGGACTAAATGGTTTGTTTTTCAGTGTCTCAGTATTTGTCATTTGTGGTAGCTGACACTTTGTGCTATATCACCACAGTCAGAAAAGTCTTTCTTGCTTCTCCTTCCCTTCCTATGGCCTGGCCCTGTATTTTCCATGGCATGTCTGGGGTTAATTCTGTTATATGCACTGACATATATAATGTATATACATATAGAGATAGATATCTATAGATATGATGATATATGTGTATATAGATAGATGTACTTGTATTTCCATGCCAAACATTTTAATGCTGATTATTTTAATGCATTTAACTTTGCATGTAGCAGTGGTGACCATAAAGTTATGCTCATGCCTCTTTCTGTCTTGCACTCTCTGTGTCTGTCTTTCTCCCTCTTTCTTTCTCTCTCTCTCTCCACGTAAGTTCATTCACCTATTTTGTGCACTAAATGTTTCTGTTCTGACTTCTGATATCTGTTGCTTTCTACTAGCTATGCTGTTGGATGGTGGCACAATCTGTCCTTATTCCATAAGCCACCCCCCAGGCCTTAGGCCCCCTATTCGAGTCTGCTGCATTTTATTGTCCAGTGTAATCCCAAGTGGAACAGAATCTCCATTCATTGCATACCTACAGTCTCAACTAAATCAAAGCAAAAATCCATTATTGCTATAACTTGTGTCCCATAAACAGCTTCATTAAAGTCACTGAACTTGGTCAGTTTGCCTGCATTATGTCCCTAAGGAATTATGGGTGTTCTAGCTAACAGAATAATCTTAGCTGTTGTATTCTGTTGTCCATTATGATGAGCTCATGATTTAACCCTAACTTCACACACACAGACACACACGCGCACGCACTCACACACATCACTGCACAGTGGCATATGTTGCTAGCACCCAGGGCAACCTCAATACATGTAACCAAGTATATTCTGGTAGGTAATGATTTAAGTTCCTCTTACCTACCTCAGACAATGAAGACTATGGCTTAAGACAACTTCACACAGCTATAAATAACCCTTTGGCTTCCAGACCACTGCTTTCTGTTCCAAAGGATCATCAGTGTTTTTTATTTATAACAAACCCACCCCCAGCACCAGTGTCTCATCCAGTGAGAGGACCATTCACATCCTTACATTTTGGTTCCTCCTCAGAGGTTATTGTGCAGACATATACAGATAAAATGTTTCCATCATAAAAGTGATACGTTCACAACATTTATATGCAATTGTCTGTGAGCTGGATATTCTTTACTGAGGACTATTTGTTCATTAGTTAAAAGATTGCTATAGTTTACAGTCAGAGTAATTGTCTAGTCCTCAATCAGTGTCAGAAGTGATGAATAATCCTGTTTTCTAAGTTTTCAATACATGTTCTAAAATAATTTATTGTAGATTTCTAGCTATGCTTTCACTGTGCAGTAATTTCTTAATTATATCTCATTCCAAGCATAGCATACCATAATATTTACATAATTTATACAAAGCATTATTAAAATCAAGCAATTTCAGTGTGTAAAGAGACAGTACAATGAATGTTAAAGTACTTTACATAATAACATTGTCAAGTAATGCAGACAGAAAAATACCTGCAATAGATATTTTCCAGAATGCAAAACTCAACAGTTCAGATTCTAACAGCCTATATGAGATAATGATGTCCACTCATTTTCAGATGGTAAAACCTCTATACTCTACAGTTATAAAATAATCCATGGACCAGTACTGTGTGCCACCTACAGTGATAAAATGCAAAATGGATTAACAAATCTGTGTTCTTTTCAGACTTTTATGAACAATTAGCAGTTCTGTAACTTAGACTATTACTTACATCTGCAGTATTCAAAATTAACTTGGCAACAAGTTCGGAACATCTCCAGAGACACAAATATACATTATTTGCAATTTGTGTGCAGGGTCAGAATATCTCAAGGAACAGAAATGCACTATAATATAAAACATTTGTTTCATAACCATTTTCCTTAACTACACAATGAGGGCCATGCAAGTTACCACTGCTTCGTACAGCTTTCTGGACTTGTATCTGTGGACCTGAACACGTAATCTGACAGCAAGGCACAGCAGCTCTGACTACAGGTACATGGTACTATATGCCACTAGAGAGCATAGCAACAGACTGCATTAGCATTGGCTGTAGTTGACAGAGACAAGATGCAGAACTGTGCAGTGACAAGTATTGGCATAATTTAACAAAGAAATCAAATACATTTAACCTGTCATATTAGTGAAGGTATCTTACTAAAATAGTTAATTTGAGTAATTGAGTATATTTCTGCCAGAAGATGCTTTGAAATCAAGAGCAAAGAATCTATTTCCAGTGAATAAATCAGTGCATTTAATTCTCTGCGTTTTTCTGTACAGTTGTCTTACTCGGTGTGCAAAAACTGTACTTTCTGTTAGAAAGTCCTGGGAAACTGAATCATACAGCTTAAATGATCAGACAGAGTAAATATATAACTGTTTTGATTAAGCAAATACATTTAACCAAACAAGTACAAGGTAAAATCTAAAATAATGTTGTATGTTACATTTATTTGTGTAATTTCATACCAGATATTTGAACACTTTTATTACTCCTTTTGGTAGTTTTGCATAAATTAATTTCTGCACTGATTGATGTATTTCCAACAATGTCCTTTAAGATGTAATAACTGTTTACCAAAATTTTGTAGCAAAATAGGCATTGCTATAGATGTAAGACGGGACTGCTTACATAATCAGTGTAGGCCATGAGTGACCTACGCTGCAGCATAATACAACTGTTGTTTTACCCTAAGAGAGTTACTGTCCCTAGCTCAATGAAAGATTTTCTTTGCAAGAAAGTGTTTGCAGATGTCCGTCATCATTGCATTTAAATGTTGAATCTGGAGGCATCTGACAAACAGTTTCACATGACACCTGAAAATGCTGAGAATTCCTCTGTGCCTCCTTTTATTAAATTTGCAGTTAAATTCAAGGCCTAGCATAAAACATTTTAACTCCATATTACAGCAGTATATCTCAAAAATACAGAACAATATTAGAAGAAAGTCTGGGACATTGCAAACATTCATACAACTAGTTTTAGAAAAAAGTACTGCAATAATATATGTATGATTGTATTTTTCTCAAGGATATGAAATGAAAAGTTCTCCTTCTTGTATCCCCTGGGATTCACAATTTAGTGAACTGCTTCGAGTAGGGCAAAATGTCCTTGAAAATGGTATGCATGAACCAGGTTCAGTTGACTGATCTGAGCTTCTAGTTGCACAGGTTCTTACAGCAAAGAATGATGAACCCTGAAGAAGCCATAAGGTGAAACCATTTGAATGTTGGTTCTTTGTCAGATGTCTGTTGAAAGTTCTTCTAGATTAAGTTGAAACCTTATAACAATGAAAATGTAACTGAGACTGGAGAGAATATATGCTAAAAAAATAACTGCAGTATCTCAGTGTACCCCCTTCTTTTAGGTAGGACCTTGGAGTTAATGGGGTGCATGAGGAGCAACAAAAAGGCTTTAAAGGCATAACAATGTGTTTTGGAGTTTCATTTTTTGACAATCTTAGTTAAATTGTTGAAGTATCAGGACTTGCAGTATCAGGGCTCATATGTCTGACACAGAGCCATGTTTGCCTGATGGAATGCTTTTGTCTGGTAACTAATGCATTTAGCTAATAGCAATTAATGTTCTTTCTAATAGCAATTAATGTTCTTTCGGTGGTGCAGTTTGTTGTTTCTGTAGGAACTAGCCACATGCTATATTATTGTAGTAGTGAGGCAGGTACTGTGTACCCAGTAACTTGGTGGTTTACCCTGCCATCTTGTGAGTGGGGTTGCCCTTCTGCAAAAACAATGTTTTTTCATCAGTGCCATTGGAGTAATATTACAGTTACAGTCATATTAGAGCAGGTGAAATATTTTATATGAAAACATTAAAACATAGAATTACAATACCCACTGAAGCTATTAAAAAAGTGCATATTATTCAGTAACCAATGTATAAGTAAGAAACTATGGTTAACACATTAGCAGTCAGTACACTACATTACTGGAGGAAGGAATGTAAGTATGTGCATGCATGTATGACATAGAAAAAAGATCTGGCAAACAATGTCTGTTCTCCCTGTGACTTGTAACCAAGGATGTCAGGAAGTATACTGACTGTACGCACTTCAGTATAGTTTTGGTGTAGGGGGTAGCAAGCAAGAGACGGGCACTAGGACCCAGAGGATTGAAGTTAGCTTGGTTTAAAAAAAAACAAAAAAATATAACGAAAGTAGGTAATGTACTACATGAAAATGCCTTGACTGAGATTGCAAAGCAATTTGCAGCTTATCAGGCAGTTTCACACTTACTGTTGTTTCACCTCTATCTTTTGGAGGGTGATAACTGATTTGAAATTAACACTGTCCAGGTGGTGGGGGGAAAGTAGCAAGAAATCAAACAGACTTCCTGGTTCTCTGCAGCTTTCCCTCACCTTTTGTTGGTACAACTGCTGTTGCAATTGGTAGATTGCTGTTAACAGAGAGGAGATGGATTTTTATTTCTAACTTTAAATATGCTCTTTAACATTTTAAAGAATTCCTATAGTCTGCTTTGCTGGCAGTGTTGATTTACTGTTCACTATTTTTTTTTTGTTTAACACTGTTACTCTAGACAAGACATTGTTAGGGTGAACTGCTGACTATTCATAACTTACTACAGAATCCATACTTTAGAACTCTTGCAAGGGCTTCTTGTTTTGATCTCTTGTAGCAGCAGGTTTGTTATTTCTCTGCATTTGTTTAGCCAGTAATTGTGGAAACAGGATTTCCTGTCAGTCCAGCGACCCTCTAGAAATTTTTTTTTTTTTTTTTTTTTTACAAACACAGTGCTATATTGTTGAAAATTGACTGTTTTATTGCAATTACACCTGTGTTGTCAGTTTGATAGTTATAAGAACAGTCATGCTTGCTAAAGGATGTGATTATACACTTCTTAGCATTTTAGTTTTAGGCCATGGTTTTGATACAAACTATTAGTTTGGGACCAGCCTTCCTGTAGGAATTTGGTGTCTACTGGGTGTTTATGATGGCACCAAATTTACAGTCATCTGCAAACTTGACCAGCTGCAAAACCCTAACATTAATTATGATCTCAGAAAATGCCAAAGAGTGGCCCAAGGACTGAACCCAAAAGCACTCTGCTAGTGGCACGTCTTTTGGAGGTGGCAGACCCATCATCCCTTACTTCCTGAGTTTTATTTGTGAGCTAATTAGCTATTCAACAAGATGCATAGAGTTTATCCCTGATACCAAAGTGGGGGATGGTATTAAATGCCTTTGAGAAGTCTAGCTATGCAGTGTACACTGATCTGCCTTGTCCGTTGCTTTAGTGAGTTTTTCAAAGATATTGAACAGATTAAGTAGGTAGGACCTGCTCTTAATAAATCTGAAGTGGGTTGGGCCAACAATAGGTAGATTTTCTATATCCATATGTATTCCATAATGATCCTTTCCATAGCCTTAGAGATGAGACTAGTGAGGTTTATTGGACTATAATTTCCCAGAACTGTTGTAACCCCTCCTTTCTGCAGGAGAATGACTGTTGCCATCCTCCATTCTTCCAGTACAAAGCTTGTTATGAGGCTGACATTGAATATCCTCCTGTAAGGGGGTCTGACAAGGCATGTTTTAGATGGACCAGTAGGCAGGCTGGTACGTTATCCAACCCCATAGATGTCATGTTCCTGGCCTTAGACAGTGCCTTGAGGACCTGATCATGGAAGATCCAAAGAGTGGGGTGTAGATGTGTGAATGTGATCTGAGAATACTGGAGGGGAGAAGGGGGTGAAGTTTGAACTGAATGTGTTTACTAGTAGATTGGTTAGGCCCTCTGGGAGTATGTGGTATCATTTACTATTAACTCCACTTAGTGTCAGACTCTTTAAATTTTCCCTAGGCGCGAGTGTGTGCATGTGTGTGCCTTCTATGAAAGGTTGGGTGGTGGGCTGGCAACTCGACACCATAAAACTCCACTGCCAGTCATGAGTGGATAGGTGATCTGCTGTGGCGATCCCTAACCGGGAAAAGCTGAAAGAAGAAGACGATGTACCAAGCATTGTTTATGAGATGCTTGACATTAAAATAAATCTTTTCTTCAACTCTGTTTTGACAAGTGCCATGGGATCTTTTATATCCAACTAAAGTACCACTTGCTCATTTATTAGTATATTAAAATAAAACTTAAAATCCATCCTGACGTGGGACAGACTTCATTTCCTTCAGATAACATATGGTGCTGCTCCCAGTGAGGTGAGGACTGCCTGACTGTAAATGGGAAGGACGTTTGTGGTTTTCCACCTAAGGAAAATGCACTTTTGGAATAAATGCCCTTGCTGTTTCTTCATGGAATTGATTAATATCCCAGCATTTAGTTGTCAGTGACCAGTTCAGAGAGCAGCATCATGAAGTGGGCATGGCTTGAGGAGCAGTTTGGAATGGAGTGGGGTGACAGCAATATGTTGATGTGGGTATGGCTTGGTGGGGAGAGTAGTCTAGGAGCAGTGAGTATAAATTTGAAAATCCTGGCTACACCTCTGCTTGTAAACTCTGTGAATGGAGATGGCTCTCCACAGGGTCATGCTAGGGTGAGTTGCAACTTGAGAGGGTAGGATTGGTGTTTCCATATTCATAAAGGATGCGCACACCTCCGGACTGGTAGCCCAACATAATGCATCAGAGATACTTCTGGTGCAGCTAACACTGGGTAAGACAGCAATTCAGGTCGTAGCCTGTTATCGGTCCCCAACCATCTCCCAAGACACTCACTCCACGTTCCGAAGCACCCTGGAGAATATTAGGGTCCAATCTAAAACTCTCATACTGGGCGACTTCAACTACCCTTCCATTAACTGGGAAAACTACTCATGTACCAATACACTTGCCCAAAGTTTCCTGGAATTCATTAATTCCAATGCCCTGGACCAGCTTGTTCTTACCCCCACTAGAGGTAGTAACATCCTTGACCTGGTCATTACTAACATGGATGACCATTGCTCTAGACCAATAGTCAGTTCCTCCCTGGTTAGATCTGACCACAAAGGAAATCCACATCCCTCCCAACCCCCACCCCCATACCTTGCAAAGGTAACCACCATGAAATACTTCTCCAAAGCTAACTTTGGGCTCCTAAGAACAGAGGTGGCTAACTTCACAGCGCCCATGCAAATAGAGAATAGTTGCATGACTGCCAAATCATATACCAATGCACTGCACAAACACATACACAAATGCATGGATCTCGTCATACTAAATAGAACCAAGACGCTCTCTTCCAAAAAAAAGGAAGCCAGTCTGGTGGTCTCCTGCCATAAACAAACTCTACAACAGAAGGAGGAAATTGGTGTGGAATAAGGTGAATTTCCAAGAGTGGAAAAACTCACTTATCAGCCTCAACAAAAAGTTGAGATCCCTCATAAAATCCTCTAAAGCTAGGTATGAAAACAGAATTGCAGCAGATAGTAAAGACGACCACAAGGCCTTCTATAGTTATGTAAAGAACCTCCATGGCAATACCCAGATTTGGTCTGAGCTACTGCACATTGGTACCTCCTATACCGAGCCAACAGATATTGCCAATATACTGGCCGACAGATTTAGTGCCAACTTTACCGCCCCAAGAACCAACCACAATACCAGTAGATTGCCAAGTACCCAGTATTACTGCTTCACAGGTTAAAACAGCACTGTCCAAGGCTAAGAATACAGCTTTTAAGGGACCTGACAATATCCCTGGCTGTGTTCTACATGAACTACAGAGTGAAATGGCACCTCACCTGTGTGCCCTGTTCAATCACAGCCTCACCTCAGGTTTTGTTCCTACCGAATGGCACACTGCTATAGTCATCCCTTTCCACAAAGGAGGAGCGATTACAGACCCTGGGAACTATCGCCCCATCAGCCTGGCATGTCTGATATGCAACGCATCATCATGGCCTAATAAACAAGGATATAGGGAATCTCCAGACTCTGGATCCCACACAGTTTGGTTTTGTAAAGGGTAGATCATGCCTGCTCAACTTGGTCGACTTCTTTGAGTCAGTCACCAGAGCTGTGGATGAAGGCAAGGTGGTTCATGCAGCCTACCTTGATCTGGCCAAGGCCTTTGATACCATTCTTCACTCAGGAATCATAGAAAAACTCACTAAGCTGGGCATCGACCCCTATATCACTTAGTGGGTTGCAAACCGGCTCACAGATAGAACCCACAGTGTAAAAGTAGCTGACTCCAAGTTAGACTGCCGACCAGTCACGAGTGGAGTCTTACAGGGATCGGTCCTGGGTCCTCTCCTGTTTGGTATCTACTTCTCAGAAGTCCAGGCCAATGCAAAGGGACTCTGGCTGACAAAGTTCGCAGACAATTGCAAGTTGGGAGTCATTATTAACTCACCAAGTGATGTTGACATCCTACAGAAAGGCCTCACTGAGACTAACGACTGGTGTCAGAACCATGGCCTTAAGCTCAATGCCAAAAATGTGTGGTCATCCCCGTTGGGAAAAACCCAGTTCCCATGAACTACCACATCGATGGTAGTCCACTGAACACAGAAGGCATTATAAGAGATCTGGGAACACAGGTTGACAGCAGCCTCTCTTTTGACCACCACACTGCCACTGTGGTCAGAAAGTCCTTCTATGTGACACATCTCATTACTAAGGGTTTTGCATCCAGGAAGAAAGAGGTCATTGTCTCCCCTCTACTCTTCCCTCATTAGACCAATCATCGAGTACAATGCCCCATTTGGCATGCACCTCACTAGACACCTGCAACAACTGGAGAGGCCACAAAAGTACCTCACAAAGAGGATCCTAGGCCTTAAAGACTTGTCCTATAGGGACAGACTCAAAAAACTCCAACTAATCTCTGTCTCATATCGCCTACTTAGAAACGATCTCTGCTTGACTTACAAAGCCATGTATGACCCAGCTCTGTTAGAATTGCTACATCAAGAAATTACAATCCCTCTGCACCACATGCTCCAGAGACCTCAACCTCATTACCACAATCAACAGAGCATGCTGGAGGGACGGGTTCATAACCCAGAGACTGCCCATGCTATGGAATAGACTTCCCATATATGTCAAACAGAGCATCTCACTGGCCCTCTTCCAGAGAAATCTTGATGAGTGGATGGGAAATAGAAAATTCACCCCAGGGATCACTCCAGTGACTCTACTCAACAGAGGCACTGGAAACTAAGGTCGGGTGGCACAGTGCCTGGGTAATCCTATGGGCTAGGCTTGTAAAGGCTCCAGGGCCATTAGCCTAGTACATACCTATGAACCTATATATATATTGTCAATGTATTAATCAGAATTCAGTAAATAAACTAAATTAAAATTTGTCACACCAACAGACTGAACAGACATCTGCATAGTGCACTCATAAAATAGATCATATTGAATTTAGAAAGAGTAAGAAGCATTTCATTGCTAGAAGAAAGTCGGCTCTAACTTCATGGCAATGAAGACAAATATTATTACTGTTTGTAATAGTTAAATTACACACAGCAATAAAGATAAGTTAAGATTTTATATTTCTTGATCTGCTTTTAAATTCAGTTTAACAGTCAGATCTGCTTTAGCTCCCCACCCCCTAATTCCTTCCCTCTCCCTGTTTATTGGATACTGATAGCAAGAGAACAAATATCATTTCACAAAGTCCCTCCCCTTAGGCTATTCACCAGTCTAAGGGACCTTTGATCATGTTCTTCTTCTTTTGGCTTTTCCCAGTTAGGGGTCACCACAGCGGATCACCTGTCTGCTCATGATTGGCAGTGGAGTTTTTTACAATGTTGAGTTGCCAGCCTGGCACGCATCCTTCCACATAAGGCACACACATGCACGCACTCACGCCTAGGGTCAATTTAGACTGTCCAATCCACCTACAGCATGTCTTTTGGAAGTGGGAGGACACCGGAGCACCTGGAGGAAACCCACGCGACCACAGAGGGGACATGCAGACTCCACACAGAAGGCACCCCAGCCGAGGATCGAACCAGAGAAAATTGCTTAATAGTGAGTGTGATGATACTGCTTGTACTGTTTTAATGCTAAAATAGTGAGTCTAGCTTTATTTATTTATTTAGATTTTAGAGACACCTTACACTGCCTGTATAGTCGCAAATACTTCAAAGTAAAAGTTTACCTATAAAAGACTACCTCAGAAAACTCCCTAATACCTCATGGCATACACAACTGGCTGTCACGTTGAGGATCATAGACACACAAATACAAGTTACAGCCTAGTAGTTAGCCGTTAACCTTTCTTGTATCATCCACAAGTAATAAAGCACAAATTAAGGATCTGTAAGCATGAACTTGCACTTTTCTACTGTCTCTGCAGTCAGCTTTGTGGACTTGGGCATCCTGAGGCTATGCAGCCACTTATTCAGAGGTATTAACAACCACTTAAGTGTAAAGCAAACTGATAAAGTATGTGAGCATTGTAGATGCACAATGTCACTCGAGGCAAGGCTCTCACTTACCAACATGAGAAACACCACACAAAGTTGTCAGTAACACACACACACACACGCACACACAAAATAAATTTTGGACCAAACACATAGGTTCACATACGCTGAGGTTCTTAAATGTAATCTTCCAAAACCTCAAAGGCCTCCCAGATATATTAACCTAAACAAGTATCCTCAGTAATCTCTAGAGCATTCTGCTAAGACAACATGCACTAAGACATATACAGTGTCACTACAAGTTATCTTAATCTCATAAGGCAAACTGCCACACAATGCAGTATTTTAGTCATAGGATATTCTATAATGAGACACACAATGTCCCACTCACCAAGCTTAACAAGGACAGAGACATGGTCAGCTGCCTGTCAGAGGCCAGGATCCGCCAGTTCATGCATGCACTTGTCATTGCACCACAAATACCACTTTGACTCCGTCTTAGTGCATATGGGTATAAATGACCTGAGAAATGTACCTCCCTGGAATATATGAAGAGAGACATGATAGAGCTCTCGGATTATGCATCCCAGGCTGGTATGTGTCTGGCATTGAGCATCATTCTACCTTCTCCAAGGATGATGCCACAGTACCAACAGAAGAATAATTGACTTTAATAATTGTCTTAGTTTTTGGTATCACTCCAAGTGGGTACAATGTTTGACTACCTGGGAGAATATGGTAGACACACCATGCTGCTTTGACAAAGAGTGAAGCACCTGTCCCCACTAAGTGTTTCAGTATTGGCTCAAACCTTGTCTACTCCATACTGTCTTTTTTTAGGCAAAGCTCAGAATAATCTGAAGGTGTTACTGCTCAATGCAAGGAGTCTAAACAAGAAACTCCATTCCCTGCAAGCTCTACTCATCCTGGATAATTTAGCCACATGTGCAGTTACCAAGACTTGGTTTACAGCTGCAGAGAACAACTTGGCAGTGCAAGGCTATAATGCCTTCCACACATTTAGAACAGCTACTGCACTGGTAGGGTTTAATGTTGGGAGGGAACTCAATTTACATTAAACATGAACACACCTCAAGGTTGGTCAGACAGTAAGATGCACTTAAACGTATCCATCTTCAGCTTACCATAAGTAAAGTCCCATGCCATATCCTTGCAAACTATATTCCCTCCCCACAACCCAGGAAGTCTATACCTGGGTTCATACTACGTTATCGAAAGATAATGTAATCGAGCGCTCAAAACATCAAAGCAGCCACATATCAAAGCTTTTATTGTGGGGGGCTGCACCCCCCACACCCCCCGCTAATTATATATTCCACCTCCGAGATCGCACTACAGTGAGGAAAGGGCAAATATCCCAATCTTTACTCTACTGTGATCCCACAATGCGATCTTCGAAATGCAGCCATTTTGAAGTTTTGAGCATTCAATTACGTTATCTTTCGATAACATAATGGGAACCAGTCCATACCTCATACCTGAATGAACTGATGACATTCAGTATTCAACCCAAATACCCAATACAATATTCATGAGTGACTTTAACTACCCCAACATTAACTGGGAATCATACACAACCTCAAATATACAAGCCCAGAGATTCCTGGACTTTTAACACAAACACCCTGGAACAGCTAGTCTGCATTCCCACCAGGGGCTCAACTATCCTAGACCTGGTCCTGACAAACATGGTGGAGCAATCCACTCCCACTAGTGTCATGTTATCATTGGTCAGGTCCAACTGGGCAGAGACCCATTTTTCAGTGTAGGCCTGGGGAGAAAAGCTCCAGAAGTGATATACTGTTACATAGACACAATAACATAATTTACATACAGCATATTAGTAGAATATGTGAGGAAACATAGGAAACACAGTAGCAAATATTTGAACATGTGAAGGAAGCTTTTCAGGTGTAATACTTTAGATAATATGCATGGTTAGGCTTACATGAATCTTTAGGTATACATGCAGCTTTAGATAATATGCATGGTTAGGCTTACATGAATCTTTAGGTATACATGCAGCTTTAGATAATATGCATGGTTAGGCTTACATAAATCTTTAGGTATACATGCAGCTTTAGATAATATGCATGGTTAGGCTTACATGAAACTTTAGGTATACATGCAGCTTTAGATAATATGCATGGTTAGGCTTACATGAATCTTTAGGTATACATGCAGCTTTAGATAATATGCATGGTTAGGCTTACATAAATCTTTAGGTATACATGCAGCTTTAGATAAGCATGGTTAGGCTTACATAAATCTTTAGGTATACATGCAGCTTTAGATAATATGCATGGTTAGGCTAACATAAATCTTTAGGTATACATGCAGCTTTAGATAATATGCATGGTTAGGCTTACATAAATCTTTAGGTATACATGCAGCTTTAGATAATATGCATGGTTAGGCTTACATAAATCTTTAGGTATACATGCAGCTTTAGATAATATGCATGGTTAGGCTTACATAAATCTTTAGGTATACATGCAGCTTTAGATAATATGCATGGTTAGGCTTACATAAATCTAGGTATACATGCAGCTTTAGATAATATGCATGGTTAGGCTTACATAAATCTTTAGGTATACATGCAGCTTTAGATAATATGCATGATTTGGTATAAATGCATTGATCACCTGATATTAAAGGGATAAGAACAGAGGAAGAAGCTTGTGATAATTTTGGGAAGATGCCTGGTAGAATATGTAGATGAGAGCACAAATGGTGTGATGATTTACAAGTAGGAGAGCTAAGGAGAAGAAGTGCAAAGGAAATAGACAGGTAACAGCAATGTGTTAGGATGAGATAGGACTATCCAGGTGAGGTACATGAACATAGCTAGTTGCTGTTTAGGTTTTGTTTGAGAGAGGATTTGAAAATAGGTAGTTTCTGTAGCTGTCTAATTTTGACAGCGAATAGAGTTCCAGAGTTTTGAGACAGAGTACAGAGCGTCACTGACATTATTAGATTTGGTTGTAAGTAGAAGGGATTTGTTGCTGGATCTTATTTCTCTAGTATAGAAGTAGTATTGCAAGGTGTTTTGGAGCACCAGCATTTTTCTGGAGTGTAGATACGCTTGCGTGCCATGACTGACTGGGACTATGACAAATAGTGGGATAGTTGAAGCTATTGTAGTTCTTTTAGTACTTTGTAGTGACAACATTTGTGTGAAGAGTTTGTGGCGAGCTAGAAATTTTTGTTGCAACAACTCTCAACTTTGTATTTATCCCTTTTCTTTAAGTTGGTAAGAACTGGTAATGCATGGAGCAGGGCAGGAGTAGGTATGCTCTGGCTGGACTGTCAAGTGGAGTCAGAGAGATAAGGGAGGCAACCTAGCTTGGTGTGTGTTTTTTGACTGACTGCAAAATACACCAGTCAAATTTTAGTTTATCATTAATTAGAACACCTAGTAGCTTAGCTTGAGTAACTGTTTCTATTTTAGTGTTGTTAATGAAATGTTGTGGAAGGATTGTTTTAGTTCTGTGAGTTTTTTTGCATATAGAGCATTAGTTTGGTTTTGTTTGGGTACAGGAGCAGTTGAGGGTTGTTTAACCAGGATTCAATAGCTAAAAAAGAGAGTCAGGCGACTTCCTATAGATTGGAGAGGGAATGAGCTGAGCAGATGAGGGTTGAGTCACCTGCATATTGCACAGTAGATGCCAAGTCTGTGGCATTATGGAGTTTATTTGTGAATATGTGGAATAAAAGTGGACCCAATATTGATCCTTGTGGTACACCTACTGTAACTGGGAGAGGTACAGAGGGCTCTTGTTGCCATTTTACTGCTTGTTGTCTATTTGTTAGGCAGCGTTGCACCAGGTCAAGGCTGAATGGCTGAGTTTGAGACTAAATAGTTCAGACAATAGTTTGTGATGGGAAATAGTGATGAAGCTTTACAGAGATTAATAAATAGGGATGAAGCTAAGTTCCGTCATTCCTGTTTTGATTGATAATATTACAGTTAGTGAGAGTAGCAGTGGTACTGTGACCAGGGTGAAATCCATGCAGGCATTTGGAAAGTAGATTATTGCTGCTTATATACTCCATGAATTTGTATAAACACGTTTTTCTAGAATTTTGGATATGGGGGGTTGGATAGCTATTGGTTGGTAGTTTGAGATTTCAGTGGCGGTACCTCCTTTATGTAATGGCAAGATGTATGACATTTTCCATAGGCTGGGTACTAGATTTTCTGTTAAGAATCTGTTGATAAGGATTGAGATGGGAAAAGGGCCAAGGCATCTGCTGCTAGTTTTACATACTCAGCAGGTAGATTATCAGCTGCTAATGTAGAGGGTTTTAATTAGTGCATTAATTTTCTTATTACAGAGGTTTGGACCATTTTAAATGTAAAACCATCTTTATTTAAGTTGGTGGGACTCTGTTAGGGGTAGTTTTATATTTATTGTCATTAATCGGTGACAGAATAAAGCTTGTAAAATATAAACTGAGTTTCATTGCTAAAGAACAAGCAGAGTGCAGTTCCATGGCTGATAAAATACAAAATTTCAAATCCAATTTTAGTCAAAAAGTGCAGCTAACCGTTGTGAGGTGTTCATATTTTCTGGAGTTTCATTGCTATTGATTCATCATTATACCGCTGTATCCATGCTTTATCTCTGTCTTTAAGTAGCTGCCTGCTTTCTTTTGTTAGCCATGGTGCTGGTATGGATTTTACTCTCTTGTTTCTAATTAGTGCCATTTTATTTAAGATGTTTAAAAGGATTGTGTGAATCATCTAGGGGAAGGGATTTTTAATGTATTCAAATTGCAGAGTTTGATTGCAGAGATGAAATTCTCTTTGTTAAAGTTTGACAGGATACTTGGTGGTATGTTATGATTTTGTTAATAGTTGTCTGTTGTCTTAATATAAACGTAGGCAGATGGTCACTATTGCTATCAGGAAGAGTTCTTTTTAAATTTATAATGAAGGGTTTATTGGTTGGGATCCAGTCCAATGTGGACTACCTATTTGTTTATTTTTTTGTCTATTCTAGTTGTAGATTTGATAAATTGATTGAGGCTGAATAAATTTAGGAAGTTTAGGGGCGCTGCCAAGTTAAAAGACTGCCAATCAATGTTGAGGTCACCCATTATTATTGTTTCTTTATTCACATTTTGAGATGTCCAATGGAACATATCTTTTACTGTTGGAATATTATTTCCAGGCAGAATGTAAATACCAAAATTGGTCATGGATTTTTTGGGCAGTTGAGTAAAAGCACGGCATGAACGGTTTCAGTAGTATTAAATTTAGGAATGCTCTTAGTGTGGAGTTTTATTTCAATATTACCTTTATAAATTATTGTTATACCTCCCCCTCATTTTTTTTGTTCTGTTATTTCTGTGAATATTGTAACCTTGGGGTAAGATTTCACTGCCTTTAATTTCTAGTTTGAGTCATGTTTCAGTAACTATAGTTATATCTGGGGAGTTAAATCTGGAGAGATTTGAAATAAATATCAAGCTTGAGACCTCAGCTAACCCAGGGACATTTAAAAAATACTCCAAGACTAACCACTTCATACTAAGTGACAGACTAGCAAAATTCCAAGTCCCTCAAATCCCTAAGAACACAGTCGTCTATGCAGAATTGTTATTGAAACTCTGTTCAATCATGTAAATAGCTGAGAGACAGAGCTGCACATACCCAAAATAAACAAAGAGCAACCTCCAAAAACAAGCTATCCTCGTGGAATCCCAGTATAAATAGGTTGTATAACAAAAGAAAAAAAACATGTCAGAAACAAGAACGGCATTGCCCAGCAAGGTAAAAACTCCTTTATCGATCTGAACAAGCAACTCAGGGGACTAATCAAATCCACCAAAGCCAAATATTAGATAAAAGTAGCCTTCCAAGCTCAGAACAACCATTAGGCTTCCTTCAGTTATATACTACTTTAAAGGCAACATCCTACAATATGCCAAACTAATGAAGAATAAAACCACCTATATAGAGCCAGAAGTTATATCTGTTGGCCAATACATTTAGTTCCATTTTTACCCCCCCCCCATCATCCCCAGTTACTCAAAGAAATACCCCACACCATTCTCCACCATGTATTACTAAGGAGCCACTCCTCACTGTGCTGTCTAGGACCAAAAACACTGTTTTATTGTGCCCTGAAAATTTTCCAAGAGGCCTCCATTCAGCATGAAACATAACATTTCAGGCCTTCTAGAATCTCTGTTTAACCATAGCCTCCAGTCAGGCTTCATGCCAAACATATGGGGAACTGCAATGGATATTCCTCTCCACAAAGGGGGTTTTCCATGGTCCTAGGGAACTACAGATCCAGAAGTCTGACTAGTCTCATATGCAAGACCATGGAAAGAATTATCATGGATCTGATAAGCAATCAGAAGCCTACAGATATTGGATCCTACCCAATTCAGTTTTGACAAAGGTAGGTCATGCCTACTTAACCTGGGGGACTTCTTTGAGAAGATAACTAAAGCTATGAATGAAGGCAAAACAGTACATACTGCCTACCTTAACCTGGCCAAAGCATTTAACACACAATACCTCTCTCGGACATTGTAGATAAACTTAAAAAAATTAAGCATAGACCCTTATGTCACCCAATGGATAGCCAGCTGGCTCACTAACAGGACACAAGAAGTTAGGATAGGGCAATCTACCCCTACAAAGAGGCCCATCACTAGTGAAGTCCCACAGGGATCAGTTCTGGGGCCTCTTATTTTTGGCATCTATTTCTCTGAACTCAAGACAAACATTAAGGGCCTCTGTCTGTCCAAGGATGCAGACTAATGCAAATTATGTATGGTCACTTAATATCTCAAAGACACAGATACCCTTTAAGAGGGCCTGATACAGACACACAAGTGGTGCCAAATCTGTGGACTAAAACTGAAGGTGAAAAAATGCATAATAGTACTCTTTGGAAAGATGGCCACCACTAGAAATTACCACATTGATAATGCACCCCTCAAAGTAGTCACAGTAGTCCAGGGATTTGGGAAAGCATATTGACTGTAGCCTGACCTTTGACCACCATGCATCTACTCTGGTGAGAAAATCATTCTACATAGTACAGCTTATAGGTAAGAGCATGGCATCCAGGTCCACGGAGGTCATCGTTCCACTGTACTTATCTCTCATTGGAACAGTCATTGTGCACAACTTACCCTTTGGCATGTACCTGACCAGGCACTTCAAACAGCATGAATGGCCACAGAGGTTCCTCACAAAAAGAGTACAGGGAGGAAACAGCAAGTCCTATGCAGACCGTCTCAAATCCTTATCGCTATATTCGGCCTCCTACAGACTGCTGCATAGTAATCTATGCCTAACCTACAGGGCATCTTCTGATCCCACACTGATGGATGTGTTGCAAATCCACAAAAATAGCATCAGAGGTACCCATTCTAAGGACCTAAACCTCATCTGTGACATAAACAGGACATGTTGGAGGGACAGGTATGTGTCTCAAGGATTACCTCTTCTCTGGAACAGGCTTCTCATCCATGTGAAGCAAAGTCTAACATTTTTAAAATGTAAATTGGACCAGTAGGTGGAAAACTGCAAATTTACCCCTGGTTTGTCACATATGTCTCTAATGGACTGGGGCAGCCAGAAGACACTTGATGTGTACAAGCCTATATCACAACCATAAAATTCCTTGGGTTATCAACACATCATAAATATTTTGTTAAATGTGGGGTAAACTTAGCTAACCTTAAAATGTGTCTTTGGCTAATAGCTTAGTTACCACCTATGAAAGTATGTGTAGAATGCGGAATGCATTAAATGGGTGGATTAGATAGGCAAAATGTATTCTTCTGACAAATGAAAAGAAGTGAAACTGTCTGTTCCTTGAATGCTAATGTTTTACTTCCAGTCATCACCGAGGACTAATATACACTTAGGTTCATAAGTTCATACGTTCTTACTACGTTTATGGCCAAGGAGACCATCAAGAAGGTCAGCCACATTGCCCAGTACTGGTGGTAGCCTAACAGTTTGCCCCCCATTAAGCAGATGTTTTCCACACATGCCTAGTGAAATTTCCTGTTCTATCCAGTCACCCAGCCTGGTTGTACAAGTTGCTAGAGAAATACTTTGATAGATAAAGGCAGTCTGTCCAAGAAATGTGGGGTGCATTGGGTAAGCTTTTTGTCAAGCTATCTGGTGTCATTTATGTGACACTGTAAATTAGGCACCTTGAATGACTGCTTACCCTACCACTGGTTCTATTTAGGTGAAGGAGTTCAAAGAGTGTTGGGTCATTCATAGCACTAAAAGCTAAGTGGAGATTATCCCTCAGGTATCAGTAAGACACTGAGAAGAGGGATAGAACTTTTAGAGTATCAGAGTGGTTAAGGGTAGAGGCCTGAGATCTTTTTGATGAGGAATACTAAGGTCTCTCAAGCTGGTTTAGGTACATGCCAAAGGGTGCATTATATTCAATTCCAGGCCTAATAAGAGACTATAATTATTTTAGACCTTGAGGAGATATCATAGGTTCATAAGTGTGTACTAGGCTAATGGCTCTGGAGCCTTTACAAGCCTAGCCCATAGGATTACTGTGGCATCGTGCCACCCAACCTTAGTTCCGAGTGCCTCTGTCAAGCAGAGCCACTGAAGTGATCCCCGGGGTGAATTTTCTATTTCTCATCCACTCATCAAGATTCCTCTTGAAGAGGGCCAGTGAGGTGCTCTGTTTGACATGTAAGGGAAGTCTATTCCATAGCATGGGCAGTCTCTGGATTATGAACCTGTCCCTCCAGCTTGTTCTGTTGATTGTGGTATTGAGGCTGAGGCCTTCGGACTGTGTATATGAAAGGTAAGCTGTGCAACGTAGGAGGATTCACCACAGAGTGGAGGTGGTCAAAGGAAAGTCTGTTTTCAGTATGCATGCCCAAATCCCTGATGAGTGTGTCCAATTTAAGTGGAGTGTTATCCATATGGTAAGCAGTATTGATGCCAGATTTTTTCAAGGGAAACTATGATGCATTTCTTGATGCCGAGAGTAAGTCCATGATTAAACAACAAGCATTTGTCTGGTCCGGCCCTTGCTGGACAATAAGCATCAAAACAGGATTTGAAAACTGCCCCAGTTTGGAATCATCCGTAGTCCTTTGATATATCAGCTGATGTAGGGAAAGCTAATGCAGTACTGTCTTCAGAGCAGCCCAGACACAAGCATGATTCCAACTAAAAATGAATGGGAGAAAGTGTTGAAGTACAAAGAACTGTTGTAGCCGTTTAGACTAAATGCCTTCACCTACCCTGGTTTAAACGACTATGTGCCCATCAAATCTGTTTCAAAGTGCAGAGCAGCCAAGTTGTAAAATATACCCTTGTTCCGACTGGCTTCATGTTTGCTCGTCAACCTTACTTATTTATTTTACTACTTTTAACAGCTATTATTGATTACATAGTGACATTACCTTTTAAATTTAGTCATTATATTTGGTAACAAATATCTACCTGACTTATTTAACTATTTTTAGAGTTTTAACAATTTAATATTTTATAACACATTTATGGAAACTTTGCATTTTATTATTGAAGTTTTTTTTATTTATTCATTAAATTCAGCTATCTATTCAGTTCATTGAGGCAACAGTATGTTTTTCTCTTTTTGGACAGAGTATGAGTTTAAGGTTTATATGTATGAAATCCAACACTGTCTTTTTAAAACTCATAGCACAAACTGATTTGGCTTGTTTAAATCATTTATATAAATTAACTGAGAGTATATAAATCAGATGCTGAGTGTGTTACTTTATTCTGATGAAGTCCTGATGACAGAGCTTAATCTTTTAATAAACTATTGGATTTTATTAGTTTGGTGTGTCGTTCTTCTGTGCACCTTGTACCTGGTCACCTGTTTTATTTACTACTTAATTACCTGTTAAACTTCCAAACCTGCTCTTTTAACACTTGATACTAACAGATTTCTTGCTTTTTGCAAATTACCTAATCTGTTATCATGACTACTGACTAATGATATTATTTTTTAACTTGACTAATGATGTTTCTTAACTTAACTTTGTATTTTAGATACTGGAGCTTATCTCCTTAGCCGCTTAACTGAACTTTGTTTGTTACCTACTCAGACTAGTCCAGGTAAACTGTATATTGTCTCAGTACATTTTGTTAGTATTAATTTAGTAATGTTTTCGTAAACTGTATTGTCTTATTCTGATAGTGGAGCTTTTCTCCTCGGGCCTCTGCTGAAAATGGACATGTATCCAGCCAGACTAGCCCGGTTAACAAATGTAAAATAAATAAAATAAATAAATTTGTTTTATTAGTGCTTCGTTGGTGGCCTTGCTTGGTTTCTTTTGGTTAAAAATTAAATAAACAATAAAATGCATGCATGCATTTATTCATTTATTCACTCCTTCGTTTTTCTTAACCAAATAAGAAACAAAAGACCAGATAGCTATTTCCACATACTTTTCCTAGTGAGCTGATTTGATTAGTCACATAATAACAAGCAAATGTTATTTGAGTCAAGGTCTTGTCTTAGAGTGCATTTTAGATACCAAAAGACTGTAGTTATTAATTTATAAATTATGTTTCATGTTCTAAGGCAGAAATGAATACAGTATATGTTGTATTCTTTCCCCTGATATGAAATGCTGAACTGGGGATTCTTGTCTCTAGTCTTTTTAAGTACGGTAACAAATAATGTACAGACACAAATAGTAATATGTCTTGAAAAGTGCTGTATCTACATTGTACTGCAATGTTATTCAACGAGGGGACATGCAGAGATGTCCCCATAACTCTAAACAACAGCAGTACAGCAAGGCTATTATACAACAGGAACGTTCTGCCTCCCATGGAACTGCGTTACACTCCATGCAGCAATTAAATTACTTTGATGTGCTGTGCATATGAGCTATATATTTCAATTCCATTCCTACTGAGTCACAACGGTGCAAAGTCAGATAATAAATGGAGTTTTTTTATTTAATGTCCTAATTCATAACATAGATATTTCTTTTTAAATAATGCTACTATATATATATATATATATATATATATATATATATATATATATATATAGCAGTACATCATAATTACTAGGATCACTGATAATTCACATTTTTACCCATAGTGGAGAAAACAACCCTACACACTGTCAGAAGAAAAAAAATTCAAACGAGTCGCATCTGCCTCAGGTGATGAATTTTCCTTTATTAGTAGTTAACCAGATTACACAGCATGTTGGCCAAGATGTCCGGTCTGGAGTGATCTGATCTCCCCTGATCTGATCTGATCTGATCTGATCTGGTCAACTTGCTTACTGACATCAACTTTTATACTGCAAGCAAAACAACTTTTTGTTACATTTCTGACTGTTGACAGTTGGCTATGAAAAACATATAGGATAAACATGTTTATCACAAATTACCTCAAACCACAGCTAGTACAGAATGTTCGAGAAGTATAGAATGTTCAATTCAACAGCGGTAGCTCAAATTTTCCAGGACACACAGCCTGCTTTAGTAAATTAACTCTTACTCGGCCGTGCGTCCTTATCCCAGGCTTTACTAAGGTATAACCAAATCTCTTTATTCTGAAATGCAGAAAACAGGTATCATTCAGGTTCATAAGCAATGCGGCATTTTGTTCACAGATGAGGCCCATCTTTGATAGGCATATCCCAACAAATAACATGTTCACTTTGCAAGAACAAGAAAAAGACAAATAACAGTATGTTTTTAAAACTTTTTCTCTTAACATTTCCATCCTGAAAACACTTTTATTTTTCTTTTATTTCAGCAATATATGGTAAAAACTAAGTTTTTCTTTGCATACATTACTTCATTAGCAAGACAAATTTTTAAACTTCAAAAACATTTGCAGAGAGTCACATTTCAATATATTCACTTTCACCAGTCTGTTGCAATTGCTGGTACATCGTCTTCGTAACAGCAGTATCAACCAGTCTTTGTAGAAGACCTCTGATACAGGATATACAACAACAACCACATACCACCACGATAGCCACAGCGACTCCAACAGACACCAGGAAACTGCTGATGAGATGACTCCATTTTCCAAACCACGCTTGTAGAAAGTCTGTAAAGGGATTATTTACCCCAGAGTTCTCTGCCAATTCTTCGGATAGCATCTCCAAAACTTTCAAAGCTCGAGTGATACTTTCATCAGGCGCAATGTTGTTTGGGATATATGTACAACAGAAAGTCCCAAACATCTTGCAAACTCCTCCTTCTTTGGCCAGGAGCATATCTAATGCAATTCGATTCTGCCATGCCACCTGCGAAGTGGCCTCCAGTTGTTCAGCAATTCCTTTCAATGCATCTTTGGTATAGTTCACAAAACGCTGCTGATTGTAGTAAATGTAGTTGATCCAGTCCACATTCTTATTAGGTTGAATCCGGACAAAGATGGATGTAAAACCAGCTGCTATTTGGTTTATTGCTTTGTATTCATCAGGTACGCCTCTTGGTAGGCCAATGCTATCGATGTAGACACTGTTATCGAAAGATTGCTTCGGTGCCTCTCTTTTTCTCCTACTCAACCACTTCGGCTTTATTTCAAGTTCTTTTACGAAATTGCTTGCTGGAACTGGGAAAATGTATAATGGCAGGATTAACTTTACAAGTGCACAAGTTCCCTTCCAGGGAATCGTAAGCCTTGATCTGAGTTTGTTGTCTCCACATAACCACCATACGTCTGCTAAACTATGAGTTTGGTTCTCCGGAAATGGATTCCCATTGCCATTCACAGCAACACTGCAATAGTTCTGTCCCATATTGCCATAATTTTTTCCTGTGCCATCTCTGGAAATGCACATATACAAACCTGGATAGGAAATCACTGCAGGCGGTTTCTCAACTTTGCTTATGACCGGAAAACGCTGAGTTTCATCTTTGCATTTATCTTCAGTTTTGCTGAAGAATGATTTCAACAGACACATTAGGTTACCTTCATCTTGCATCAATGGGACTGTTGCTAATTGCTGTTTACCTTCAGCACAAGAAATACAGTTCTCACGATGTGCTTCTCGGGTACTATATCTAACCCAAGATAACCATTCATTATGGTGTACGAATCCCGTCTCGAGTAACAATTGTTCTTCTTTTGTGAAGGCAAAATCTGCTTTATTTGTGGCATTCTTAAGGCTTTGTACTTTAAGTTGGAGGGTCCCCAAAGGATCAGTTCTAGTTGGAAGAGACACTCCGATTCCATAAACTCCTGAATCACTTTCTTGTGGTGACACAATGGTTATAGTAACTGCTCCGGTACCTTGGGAATGCGCAATTTTTATTCTTTGTTGCCTGCTTTTATCTTTCTCTGGTATCACTGCACCACTTGTTTCCCATCCATTCACATCTGTTGACCACCAAACACTTGACCAGGATGTACAGTCTCCATTGCACAAGTATTTTGCACGAGTCAAGAAATTATTATTGTTCCATTTAGAACAGTCCAAACTTCCTTCACAAAGTTTCACCTTAAACACAGTAGTAACACCTGTTTGCGCTTGCAGTACCACCATTCCTTTTTCTCTTGCAACTGTTCCTTCTTGTATGGACATATTTACTTTCACCACCAAAATCATCATCATGTGACAGTCCAAGTACCAGTTGAACATGGCCATCCTCCCTAAGGACTACCTCGCGCTGTTGGTTTCTTCACTGGGTTTGAGACGAACTAACCCCTATTGGGCTAATCCCCCTTTGTAGCCAGACTTTGCACTCAGAGGTCCAGTGGAGTTTGACCAATATCAATGGCAGAAGGAAGAGCCTTGAGTTTTTTACAGTGGGTGATATGAATCCACGAAGTCTCCTCAGTGATCTTTACAGCCGTAGGTGTCGAGATAAGTACTTGGTATGGGCCTTCCCACCTGGGGGATGACCAATTCTTTCTCTTCACAATTCGGATCCACACCCAGTCCCCGGGTGCCACGCTTAACAAGGTTTCATTTCTGGAATCTGCAAAGGGGTCATTGGTTACAAGAGATTTGACATTTAGCAGCTTCTTCATATAATCTATTCATTCATAGGTTGGTACTGCTAGATCCTCACCCCCCCCTCACGTTCCGCTGGCAACAATCCTTGCCACTGCGAGACGTAATATGGTCTCCCAAACAAAAGTTCAAATGGTGTAAGTCCTTTGTAGGAAGGTGAGATTCGCATGTACAGGAGTGCCAACGGAAGGCACGCAGTGTTTCTGCCATTAGTTTGCGGAGCTTACTCTTCAAGACACCGTTGTGTCTTTCCACCAGTCCAGCTGATTGGGGATGGTAAGCACAATGATGTTTGAGATCAATTTGAAACACTTGACCCAATTTCTGAACAATCTGGTTAACAAAATGAGACCCATTATCACTGTAAATGCGTCTTGGTAGGCCAAATCAGGGAATTATTTCTATAGTCAAAAGCTTTGCTACTGTTTGTGCATTCGGATGCTTCACTGAAAAAGCTTCTACCCATTTAGAAAAAGCATCAATAATGACTAAACAGAACCTTTTTCCCTCTGAGGGTGTCAATTCAATAAAGTCCATACAGAGTGTGTGGAATGGATACGGAGGGGTAGGGAATGCCTGCTGAGACTTCTTAACTCCCCCCTGAGCATGATACTTTGCACATAATAAACCAGATAAACAGAATTGCTTTGCATAAGTTGAAAACCCTTTACACCAAAACACCTTAGACACTATTTGAATCATCGTCTGTACTCCTACATGGGCAGGTCCATGGCTAACCAATGCCGCATACCTAAAAAGGTTTGAGGGTAATACCATTTTGCCATCTTATGCCCTATACAACCCACTCTGTTGAGTGATACCATATTTTACCCAACAACATTTTTCCTTCTGTGTCGTCAATGTTTGTATTACTTTTAGTGTCTCTAAGTCTAAGAGGTGTCCGGGCTCCAAATCATTATCATGTAAAAGCAAATCATTTTCTTGAGCTGCCTTTTTTGCAGCCATATCAGCAAGGGCATTTCTCCTGGAGACAGGATCTTTTCTGTTGGTATGTGCGGAACATTTACATATCGCTATCTGAAGTGGTAGTTGCACTGCATCTAACAACTGTAAAATTAAATCTCTGTGATTTATTGGTTTGCCTGTCGCAGTAACCATTCCCCTATTCTTCCATAGTTGAGCGAAAACATGCACAGTGGAGAAAGCATATTGACTATCTGTATAAATTGTCGCTTTTTTACCCTCCCCTAAGGTACAAGATTGAGTCAAAGCCACCAACGCATCTGCCTGTGCAGAATAAATGTTTGACAATCCTTTTGCCTCCAAAACTTCAGTTTCTGTGGTGATAGCATACCCTACTAGTGTTTTTCCTACAGTGTCTTTCTTTGCTGATCCATCTACAAACAAAACGAGATCAGAATCTATCAACGGAATATCCGTTAAATCTGGTCGGGGAAGTACTTTGTCATGAATGCTCTCTAAACAAATGTGTGGAGTACCTTCTTCTGGAGTCTGCAAAAGTGTCGCCGGATTAAGAGTAGTACATCTTTCTATGGTCATATGAGGCTGTGTCAGCAGCACTGTCATACATGACAAATGTCGACTAGGAGATAAAAAGGTTATCTTATCTTGCAAAAGTATAGTAGCTACTGAATGTGGATCCCGCAATTGTAATGGGTGAAACAAAACTAATGATGCTGAGGCTTGTACTGCCATGGCGGCCACCACTACAGCTTGAACACAATGCTGCAATGCCCTTGCAACAGGATCTAATCTGGAGGAGTAGAAAGCTATCGGCCTCTGTTTATCCCCATGTACTTGTACCAGAACCAAAGTCATATATCCTCCCTTACAATCAACCATTTGTACAAACGGCTTAGAATAGTTTGGAAAACCCAAAACAGAGGATCCTGCTATCAATTGCTTAATTCTAATAAATGCCTGTATTGCCTTATTTGTCCACTGTATATTATTCTTAGCCGCCATGGGAGTATCATAGATCAGTGCGGTCAATGGCCCTACTTCCTCAGCATAGTTAGGGATCCAACTTCTACAAAAATTAGTCACACCTAAAAAGGACATCATCTCCCGCTTAGTCGTAGGCATAGTTGCCTCAAGAATTGCTTGTTTTCTTTTGTTCTCCAATTGTCTACCTGCCTGCGAAATTAAATAACCCAAGTACTTTACTTGTGCTTTCCACAATTGTAGCTTTTCTTTATTTACCTTATGTCTTTGCTCAGCTAAAAACTAAGAAGGGCAAGGGTATCCTTTCTACAACTTTCCTGCGTGGGTGAGGCCAACAAAATATCATCTACATACAACAGAACCTGGCCTCCCTCTGGGAGAACAAACTGAGCTAAATTCGCAGCCATTTCTTGTGCGAATATTGTCGGACTCTCACAATACCCCTTTGGCAATCTGGTGTAGATGTATCTTTTACCTTGATAAGTGAATGCAAACCAAAATCTACTCTCCTTATGTAGTGGTATGGAGAAAAAGGCATTGCTTATATCTGTGACAGAAAAATATCTGTGCTGAGGTAGTAAATCATTAAGTAATGTATAGGGGTCAGGGACCACCAGTGCTTTTGGGATTACAGCTGAATTAACTGCTTGTAAATCCTGAACCAACCTCCATGACCCATCCGGTTTCTTTACAGGAAACAACGGAGTATTGCAGGGAGAATCGGGGCATTCAACAAGAATTCCTACCTGTTTTAGCTGCTCAATGACTGGCTTAATTCCTTCCTCTGCTTGTTTACTTAGCGGGTATTGGTGCTTATGAGGTCTAAAACCTGACTCTGGAGTTATACAAACTTCACCTGCTGTTTTCATCAGTCCTACATCCCCTTTACCTTTTGACCATAAATCTACAGGTAAGGCACTTAACGCACTATCTTCCTCTTGAGTTAGGAGGATTTGTCATGCCATTTCTGTTTTGTCATCCCTGAGGTGCACACTTGGTTGTGCCCAAGTCACCCAATTTAATCTTTGTACCTGGATCTGTTGATCCTTCAACTGACTTTCGGACATTGTCTCCCAATTTGTTACCTTTTTTGCCAAATCTACCCAATGTGTCCCCACCACTTTAGTAATTGAAATATGTGGGCTATAACCTGAGCGATATAAAGAACTCATTTCCTTGGTCAAAGTACAGGTCACTACTGTATTACCTTGCTTATCCCAAAACATATCATTCAAAATTATCCTTGCACATTTGTGCCTAAAGAATTATTTTTCAAATTCTTTATCCAGACCAGGGGCCTGTCTGTAGTACATAGTACAATGTAAGTGCGCCGCAACCTGCGGTGACCCACTCCTAGATTTACTTAAAGCTAGGTTGATCAAATCTGTATCAACCCTCCCTGGCCCATTTGAAATCAAGTCCTGGCTATACCATAAAACAAGTCTTGTACTCCTTGTACCACCAAGCCATCCGCTAATCTTTTTGCCTCAATGCCTTTAGGTGTGGGAATTGCTGCTATTCCAAACAAATGCATCAAATCTCTTCTCAGCAAATTAACTGGACAAACTTTTGATATAATTACCCTACACCTAACAGTTTGGTTTGTTTGCGGATCTGTGAACAATAGAGGATGAGACAGTGGTTCCTTATAGATTTTCCCATTTGCCGCTTTCACAAGGACAAACTCATCTGTCTTGCAGTTCGGGGGTAGAACTGCTGGACCCAAAAGTGTACGCGATGCACCTGAATCACATAAAAACTCCACTTTCTGTCCCTCAACCAAAAACTCTATCATGGGTTTCTGATCCAGATGTATAGCAATACCCAAATGTGCCAGGTTTATGACTTCACAGTCACAATCCCGCCCTTCCTTATTTTCCTGACATTCATCGCAGAGAGTGTCTGCCTCATCATCATCACAATCATTCTCGCTTTCTTCTTCTCTACAATAATCACAATAATGAAATTGGTGCCTTCCTTTACTATCATATAGTCATGCGGAGCCCTTGTTCGTAAGCTGTGGGGGATGTTGCCACTCTTCGCAGTCGGCAGCAAAGTACCCACGTCTACCGCATTTAAAACATTCTCCACATTTTAACCTCCCCTCATATTCCTCTGAATGTCCACCCGGTTTATTTGACGTGTACCATTTCGGGCCCCCACGTCTTTGTACGCCATCACGGCACCCTTGCCCCCATTGGTCCTGTACCAAAAATATACCACCATCATCCCCTACTGCTAACACTTGTACTTTCTTTTTCTTTTTTAAATTGAAATGTCGCTCAGCATGCCGTGCATATTCAAACAAAGGTTGCAGTCTACATGTTCTGTGATCAACCATATGCTTAGTTATAAAACTATTTATTGGAGCCTTACAACCTTTAAGAAAAGCGTTTTTCAATTGCTGTTCGTACGGACTATCAGTAGTCTGATCCTGCGGAATCATCATTCCACAATGATTATTGAACACTTCTGTCAATCTTACAATATAGTGATCTACAGATTCATCATCATTTTGGATACACTGATTTATTACTGTCCAATCTGCTCTTGGATGCCACTTATCAGAAATTCTCTTCAACAGATCAGTGACTCGCGTGTCTAACACCCCAGAATTATGCTTTAATGTAGTGCCGTCATCTGCCTTACATGTCCAGGTACCACAAACTAAGTGCCAATCTGGACCCAGGATTTGTCGCACTACTTGTTCTACTTCTAAACCATTTAGATGATAACTTAAATGCAAACCAACTATGTCCTCAGAAAACTTTTGAAAATTAACCTTGGGATGAGGAATACCATCCGTAGCTCGTTTTATATCCTCTCTAGCCCAGGGACAATAAACTAAAATAGTTGGCTCTTGTCCAACATCCCCTGCTTGTGGGTTTGCAACTTGTATTAAGGGAAGGGCTTCTGAGTGGCCAAAACGTTTAATGGCCCAACGTCCTTGCCCTGCTGGTCCCGACCTTAACTGCATAGGTTGGTCTACCTGTTGCAAAGCAACCTTGGGTACTATGGGAATTTGCGGGTAAATTGGAGGGGTCACAACGTTTCCTTGAGCAGCCAATAAACCACCCTGCTGCACAGATCCCACATCTTCAGACTGATATTGAGGAGGTTCCGCCAGTACAGCAGCAGCAATTTCCCCATACGGTGGGGCAGTTGCCTGCCTTTGTACCGCACAAACTGTATGCTCATCTTCCTTATCTAAAAATAAAGCTACTTTTCCACTTGGCACCAGTGATCCCTTTTGATTTATTTTTTTCTTTTTCCTGGCACTGTTTTTCTTTTCTAGCTTGTTTATTTGCCTCTTCTAACCATTTTTGTGCTTGGGGAAATCCCAATTGTCTTTGTTTTTAGTTCTAGTTCCCGCATCTCTTTTCAAATCTCTAACCAATTTTGCACAGGCATTCTTATTCAGTGTACCATCAAAATCATATCTCGACTTCCACTTTTTCAAAAATCTAACATTATTTTTGTTTAAATCTTTCATATACTTAGCATCAACATTTAAACAGGCATCACTCTCACACTTGCAGCAACTCGAACCCATGTTTCCCCCAGATTTCTTATTTTACCTTCCCTTTTTTTTTTTTTTTTTTTTTTTTTTCTTCTCGGGTATTTAGGACTGTATCAAAATTATTTTACAGGGCTTATTATAAAATTGGACTATCTTAACAGGTGACATTAACAAAATAATCTTAACAAGTAATCCTACCCACCCTTAACTAAAAATAAACCCTTGTCGACAAGATTAAATTAAATTAAAAGAAATTTATTTTTCATCCTACCTGAACCAGATGAGACTCCGTTTCCCCTCTTCGTTCAGAAACTGTCCCTCAGACAGGGATCAGAGAGCGGCCGGCCTCCTTTCGACGACAAATCAGTCGGAGAACTTTGTTGAGGGAATCTTAAGATGAGAAACCCTCACCTGCACAGGTTTTTCGGTCTCTCTGTCGGTCTGATCCGTATCTTCGTAGAGGTTTCTGGCTCGAAGGACCAAAATGTCAGAAGAAAAAAAATTCAAACGAGTCGCATCTGCCTCAGGTGATGAATTTTCCTTTATCAGTAGTTAACCAGATTACACAGCATGTTGGCCAAGATGTCCGGTCTGGACTGATCTGATCTCCCCTGATCTGATCAACTTGCTTACTGACATCAACTTTTATACTGCAAGCAAAGCAACTTTTTGTTACATTTCTGACTGTTGACAGTTGGCTGTGAAAAACATATAGGATAAACATGTTTATCACAAATTACCTCAAACCACAGCTAGTACAGAATGTTCGAGAAGTACAGAATGTTCAATTCAACAACGGTAGCTCATATTTTCCAGGACACACAGCCTGCTTCAGTAAATTAACTCTTACTCGGCCGTGCGTCCTTATCCCAGGCTTTACTAAGGTATAACCAAATCTCTTTATTCTGAAATGCAGAAAACAGGTATCATTCAGGTTCATAAGCAATGCTGCATTTTGTTCACAGATGAGGCCCATCTTTGATAGGCATATCCCAACAAATAACATGTTCACTTTGCAAGAACAAGAAAAAGACAAATAACAGTATGTTTTTAAAACTTTTTCTCTTAACACACACACACACACACACAGAAAATATGAATTACCCCCACCCATCAGTAGTGTATTGCTTAAGAAAACAACTTTGGTGTATGCAACATAGAACAAAAGTAGTCCACATTAAGAAATTTTGGGTGGTATTCATAGTCATTATACTTATGTGCAGTGAGTATGTGCAAGGGTCATGCACATCCCCAGCTCAGAAGTGATTCAGAGCTATAATCTGTGCCAAAACAAATCAGTTAGATGGTCACTGATAAAGTCTTGTGCAAATGTGGAAAAAATAAGATCCAAATGATGAATGTGTTAAACATCTGTAACTTTCTTTTGTAAATGATTTGTCTCTTCTCACCTTTTGTGATTCAGAGTTGCCTTGTGATGCATAACTGTGCTGTGCACAAATGGGTTACAAAAAGTGAGGCCACACCTTTTATATCCACTTTGTGGTTCACAAACATGCTCAGTTTCAGAGCAGGCCTGGCTGCTTTCCACTCTGAGATGTTAATTTTGGTTGTGCTAAAACCCGGTTTGCAAAACACTGTTTGCTGGCCTAGGGTACATAGGTAGAGGGAAAAAATAACTCATCTTAGCTTTGTTGAGCAGGAGTTACTGGATAGGCTTAGAGAGGACAGGGATATTATAAGGGCCTTGGTGAGCTGTTATTGCCCAAAATGGACACTGGGGAAATGTGTGGCCTCCCTATACCTGTGGATACCAAGATGTGTACAGCTGCCACTATACTTGGCAGAGAGAACTTTAAGAAACAAACTGTGGACACGTTGATATCTCACAGGCTTCTGCCTCAAGGATATTGCAGCAGTTTCTTGATATACTCTTGGCACATGTTTGTATATGTCACCACAGCACTGAGTCAGTACCATGTATGCCTTCTGTGGAATGGTGCACTTTCTTGAGGTGCCTGGTATGACAGATTGCATACATATTGCTGGAAGGACCCCATATAGACCAGGGTGGCACAGCACCAAAACAGGAAGGGCTACCATTTTATCAAATGCTAGGTATTCTGCACTGCCTGGGGCTGCATCCCCAGTGTTTTGGCATAGCATCCTGGCAGTGCCCACGATTCTCATATTTGGCACACAAATTCACTATGCCACCTCTTTCTGCAAGGTAGAATTCATCATGGTCACCTAGTTGGCAAGTGCAAACTACTCTAATGATGTTAACCACAGTTGTTTCTTATTCTATATCACAACATAGCTAGTATTGAGTAAACACCCCCATTTTGTTATGTTCTCCCTCACTGCTTTGTTTTCCAGGTAGCACAAGCTACCCACTTTGACTTTGGCTAATGACACAAATCTGTAACCCACAGACAGGGACCTGCTGAGCAGCAGATAGTCACTGAGTGAGCGTTTGACCTGTTCGAAGCCCATTTCTATGGCCTGAATGAGTCAGGAGGGTGTTCAGAATGAGTCTGTTGTTCCATACAGAATGTTTATGGCCTGCTGGGTTCTGCATAACATGATCATGCATCAGTCTGGTACGCAATTGCCATACTTAGTCACTGAGGGTGACAGTGCAGCTTCTTCTGTTGTTTCTTTGATCAGCTGACAGCAGTAGCACAGCAACCCCTCTGGCAGGCTCATGCACTGCACATGGCTGCACAGGCAAAGAAACAGCATCTGGTCTACAGCTGTGAGCCATGCCACTCCCTACATGAGAGTGTAAAGTTACAAAGAAAATACTTGGTGCATGCAGTGTTACTTGTGGATTATGCATGGTCAGTTTACACTGTACATTAGATATTTCTTCGCATATTCTAAACAAAATATGTTATCATATGATGGTATTACCTATCATCATTTGTGCAGCGACCAGGGTCAATGCCCCAAGTGCTATTTATACTGGCAGACTTTGCATGAACTGTAAATGAGAAGGTGTCATGAATAATGAGTATACTCTGAGTAATTCATTGCAGTGGCACTGAAGCTGTATATTCTTGTTAACACAATAGTATTTATTTATTTGTTTATTTTCTGTTGTCTCTTTTCCATTATTTCAGTTACAAGGAGTAAATGTAGCATTTTCCTGTGAAGCACATATCATGTGATCTTATACACCCCATGTTTGCAAAGTGATTTCCTGGTGAGTAACTTGTGTATTACTGAGAATCAAAGAGTTACTTGCATTTGGAAAGTATCGCACACAATGTCCCTCAAAGATAGTGCTGATTATGATCCAGCAGGTCATGAGAAAATGCCAGCATGTGAGCTTGATGCTGAGCTGCTCTGATCATGGGATCTACTGGATCCAGGGGGAACCTCTTGATATTAACTTAAAAGTGCTGCAGGACATAGACCTTGACTGACAGGTCATACAACATGCTGTGAAGGTCTGACTGCCTACAACACGTTCTTGTGGTACATGTAATGTATGACCTACTCATCCACCATGCATGCATACTCTCCCTCATCCACATCCAGTTATGTCCCCTGTGTGTGTGTTTCTGAGGAAATCCTTACTAGTGTGTGTATGGAGACTGTCATATATGCAACAATACTGTTTAATAAAAATGTCCAAAAACTAATAGGCACAAGACAAGTCGGATTCTGTGCAGCCAGATTGTTTTTAACTTTTTATTGCTTGGCAGTTACCGGAGTGTGCACCGGACTACTGATTGCTGTAAGCTTGTTTTACTCAGCTATTAAACCTTGTTGGACTTTACAGTGTACGCTCGTCTTATCTTGTGCCTATGCAACAATACTGCACATGAAGACCCTCATGGCATTGTCTCTGGCCTCCCCCATTACCATGTACTAGTGAATTGCCTCATGTATACCATAAAGTACTGTAACCATCTCTCTGTCTGACTCTCAGTGGCAGCAGCCTGTACCTGAACTAATGTCGCAGCACTTCTGCTACTGCACAGACAAGACCTGCTTGTCTGTAGACCAACTATAATAGATGTCTTTATTTGGCACACCTGCATACAGACATACAAGTGAGTACTACTACCTTTGAATGGGTTGTCTCTTCATAAAGGGGTACAGGCTGTGCACAAGAAATAGGGATTGAGCTACGTGGTGTGTCCCATCCTCCCACTGTAAAGTCATTTCTTCATTATGGTTAGCCCCTGAGCCTGTGTCACTGCCTATGGAGTTATTCAGCAGCTATCTGGCAGGGGGCTGTGTCTGTACATTTTGTGACTGTTTGCTACTGTCCTGAGGCTGTGACTTGAGAATGAGAGTAATGACATCATCATCGACAGCCATTCTGCTGTCTACATCAGCCTGTTATGCTGCAGCAGAGCATGCACAATTCTGTTGGTGATCCTGTTAAGAAATATGTAATGATGTGATTAACGTGGCCTGTTACAGGAATATGTTCTCCCATTCGATTCTCGGCTGGAGCGCCTTCTGTGTGGAGTCTGCATGTCCTCCCCGCAGTCGAGTGATGTTTAAAGACATGCATGTAGGTGCGTGCGTGCGTGAATGGGTGTGCCTTCTTTGAAGGTTGGGCATCAGGCTGGCAACTCAGCACTGTAAAAATCCACTGCCAATCATTAGCAGACCAGAGTTCTGCTGTGGCAACCCCTAACCGGGAAAAGCCAAAAGAGAATTAGTTATGTCCGCACTTACCATGCAGTGTCTGCAAAGTATGTGATACAGCTGATGTTGATGGAATACCTGATGGGGAAACATTTAAGAGTGCAGAGATCATGGCAAATACAACTAGCCAGAAATTAACAATGCCAGTCAAACATTAACCTTCTGCACTGCCTGAATGCAGATGCTAGAGATGTCTGAAATTGCTGCTGTTGGTAACACCTAGAATGATTCCTGCGCCATCCTCCTCTGCATCAAAGTCACCACCTGCTATAGAGAGCAGATACTCCTCATCTGGCATTTAACAGTAGAGTGCGGAGGACCCACCACCAGTGCTGCTACAGCCAATTAGCTCCTGTCTAGCCTTTGCCCTTGCACATTCCACCATGTCATTGTCTCTTTTCCTGCACTCCTCTGCTAGGGTGTGGTTCCTTCCCCCTATAGCAGTCATCTCATCCACAACTTGATTACACACCTTAGCTCACTCTGTCTGCTTTAGATCCTGTTTTTCATGTATTCTTAGGGCTTCTGAGAGGAATACAAATAAGTGGTGCCAAAGTAATGGCCTTAAGTTAAATGCAAAAAATGTATTATCATACCATTCATAAAAAACATGGCCCCTACTGATTACCACATTAACAGCAACCCCCTAAGCACACAACCTGTGGTGAGAGTCCAGGGTACTACAACTATTTCACATTCAACCATCATGTGGCAGCAGGGGTCAGAAAAACCTTTTACTTGGTTCATCTCATAAGTAAAGATATTGCATCCAGAAAAAACAAGGTTATTACCTCTCTGTACTCCTCTCTTATTAGACCTGTAATTGAGTATAACGCCCCGTTTGGTATGTACCTCTTCAAACACCTGCATCAAGTGGAAAGGCCACAGAAATACTTCACAAAGAGAACCCATGGCCTCCAATACCTGTCCTATATGGACAGGTTCAAATCATCATCATTCTACTTGGTATCATACAGATTGCTCAGGGGTGATCTGTGTCTCGCCTACAAGGCAGTATTAGACCCTGGCCTACTAGAGATGCTCCATATCCATAAGTCTAACTCCTCACACATTATCCACTCGATAGGCCTAAATCTAATATGAACCATCAACAAAACCTGCTGGTGAGACAGGTTTGTCTCCCAGAGGCTGCTCCGTCTCTGGAATAGACTTCCCATAAATGTCAGAGTACCTTGCTGACCCTCTTCAAGCTCAACCTTGATGAGTGGATGGGAAACCATAAACTTGTCCCAGGGGTTCCATCTTTGTCCCTCACTGACAGAGGTGACAGGTGCTGACTTAGGTTTCATTTTTAGGGATAAACTCTTGGCTAGGCTTGTAAGGGCCCCAGGGCCATTAGCCTAGTACCCTCCTATGATCTTATGTGGCTTTCCTCAGGAGTAAATTTGTCTCGGCTGTGCATTGCCTCCTAATGCTAAAATATTTTTAACCTGAAAATGCGTATCTACAAATAATTGTACATTCCTATCCTATAGTCTAATCAATTCTGTTGCAAGCAGTTCAATGTGGAATTGAGAAATAGCAAAAACAAAGTTAACCATTACTTATGTACATGAGATTTTTGCTCATTCCATCATCTGTAATCATTTTTTTTCCTTCCATTTGCACTGCTGTCTGTTATACATTTCTCAGCTGTATTATCTGTAAGTCTGTACAACATGAAATGAAGCTCTAGAGATTGCTGTAAGATTGGGGGAAGCTTGATGATGAAGAGTTCATTACTTATAATCCTTCAGTTAAAGTAAGGTAGCCTACAGTCTGGTTCTGAGCATTTCCATTGCCAGAGACCACTGTCTGCAGTAGCCAGGTTTTTACATATAAAGGTAATGAAGACAGCAGTGAACATGACAGTTTAAACATCCCAATAATTGCAGGTAGAAGTATAATGCTATTGTAAGATTCCCGGCCTGGCCAATAATTCAGAAGTAATCCTCAAGATTTCACACTGAAATCCACTGATAACTACCTATTTCAATTATTTTAACCTGTGCCTTTTATAAATGTTTTTATTTTATTTGTGCTTTCTGTTGACCTTGGCGTATATGCAGAGCTCATCAGCTGCTATAATGGTGAACTGTAAAATGATTCCATAAAGTTTGGTCCAGTTTAAGAAGCTGTTATTCAAATCAGGCATTGCAATTCTTAGCACTAGGAAATGCATCAAAATGTATATGTGTAAGTGATTTTACTGACATAGCTCAATTCTTCCTGCTTTAGAAAAAAACACAATATGCTCATGCATGCATGTATGCACAGTGCGAGCTTTGGCCATATGGTAAGATGCAAGTGCATGTGGAAATGCGAGTAGTCTGGGAATACACATACTTTTCTGCATCAAGCAGATACCTGCAAAGGGTATAAGGGGCCAGACAGAATCTGTCAGAACCCATCGGGTGTGGTTCACACCCTAGTAGTCTCAGTTTCATACTTCTCATTTTCATTTCAATTTGAAGTAGGCATAGAGAATGTGCAATCTGTTAAAGTCCAGGGTCATGCCCCAAGCTCTTCAGAAAAACAGACCAAAATTCATCTTCACATGCTGCAGGCATCATTCCTACAAATGTTGGAGGGTGTACTCCAAAGAGTAATGCTATCACATGTACAATGATCTGCAGGGGCAGGGTGGGGGACCAGCTGGCCCACTGGGTTTCACAACGTACAGGAAAGGAGGCCAGAGTTCTGCAGTATGTTGTTTTTTTCCTATATTAAAGTACTATATAAAGATGGGCACGTGTATACACAAACACACACACACACACACACACACACACACACATATATATATATATATATATATGTGTGTGCGTGTGTGTGTGTGGTGTGTACATAAAACAAAGGGTGAAAAGGTCACAAAAAACATTAAGTAAAAACTGCAAGAAAGACACAGCCAAGCTAGACTCTTCCATATATAATACCTTAAACCTCCTGTAGTAGAGGCTTATTCAGGGGTGACTCGTGCTATTGGGCTGCAGGACTGCAGCCTCCCCCAACTGTAAAACAAAAAGAAAAGAAAAGTAAATAAAAATATAAAAACAAAAATGTGTTGCGGAACATCGTGCATGCATACTCATGGCATTTCCAGATATCCGGACTGCTGGTGAACCAGTCTGGAGCATGCGCACAGAATCCAGACTGTCTCACCAGCAGTCTGAATTAGGAAGACAAGTATTCAGCAGCAATATCCTAGAAGCCTATGCAGTTACAACTACATAGACTGAAAGGGGATCGGACTGCAACGTCTACAGGCTGGGTAGCACCCAGCTAGCTCTTGCAGGAAGGAAGGTGCGGGCTTTTACAGAAGAACTGCAGGAAGGAATATTTGAGTTTACTAACATTAAGGTATGGAACTGCAGCTCAGAGGGTGTGTGTGTGTGTGTGTGTCTGTGTGTGTGTCTCTGTGTCTGCGTCTGTGTGTGTGTGTCTGTGCGTGTGTGTGTGTGATGCCCCAGTTGCTATATGGTGGTGGGTAGAGAATCAGGCTTGAACCCTGTACCTTGGGCCCAGGTGGCAAGAGCCTGAATTCCCTACCCACCACCATTTAGGTTCATAGGTTCATACTAGGCTATCTGCCCGAGGGCATTTACAAGCCTAGCCCATAGTTTTGTGGCTTACGCCACCCCTTTAGTATGGGGAACTATACCCATTATTTTGCTGTGCCTCTGGTGAGCAGTGACACTGAGGTAATCCCTGGGGTATATCTGCGATCTCCCATCCATTGGTCAAGATTTCTCTTGAACAAGGCCAGCGAGGTGCTCTGCCTCACATATACCGGGATTTTATTCCACAGCATAGGGAGTCTTTGGGTGATGAATCTATCCCTCCAGCACGTCCTATTAATAGCCGTGTCGAGGTTTAAGTCTCCGCCCTTGTGGCTCTGACGGATCTAGATTTTTGAGGTGAAGCATATTCATCAAATCTGGGTTTGACATGGCCTTGTATGTTAGGCAAAGGTCACCTCTGAGCAAGCGGTAGCGACTGAATAGAGCTGGAGTTCTTTCAGTCGGGCAGCATAGGACAGATGTTTGAGACCCTTTATCCTTTTGGTGAGGAACTTTGTGGCCTCTCCAGCTGCTGCAAGTGTCGGGTCAGATACATTCGAATGGGGCATTGTACTCAATCATTGGTCTGATGAGTGATGAGTATAGGAGACTATGACCTCCCTTGATCTAGATGAGAATCCCTTCATGATAAGGTGGGCAATGTAGAAGGTCTTCCTAACTACTTTAGCTACATGGGTGTCGAATGACAGACTACTATCAACCTGGGTCCCCAGGTCCCTGATAACTTCTTCTGTACTCAGTGGATTGCCACCTATTTGGTAGCTAGGGGTAACCTTGTTTTTCCCGAAGGGTATGACTATGCATTTTTTGGCATTTAACTTTAGGCCATGGCTCTGGCACCAGTTATCCGTTTCTGTGAGACCCTTCTGAAGGATATCTGTGTCAGATGTGTTTTTTACTATGGCGCCCAGTTTGCAGTCATCTGCAAACTTTGTCAGCCATAACCCTCCTGTGTTTGCTTGTACTTCGGAAAAGTAGATGCCAAACAAGAGTGGGCCCAGGACTGAGTAAAATAATTGCAGATTTTTGCTTCATATTTGTTCTGTTCCTCATAAAATATGTGGTTTCTGTATTTTTGTCTTTACACAGTCAGTAGTGCAGTGGTAGCATTGTTGCCTGATCGCTACAGGTTCTCTGGTTTGATTCTTGGCTAGGGTGCCTTCTGTGTGGAGTCTGCATGTCCTCCCTGTGTTTCTGTGGGTTTCCTCTCGGTGCTCAAAGACATGTGTCTGGAGTGTTTCTCCCTGGGCCTCTGCTGAAAATTGGCTTTTGTTCCAAGTCAGACTTTCCTGGTTAACAAATGTGAAATAAATAAAAATGACAAGCATTTGACGTTCAGACTTCATATTCTTCAGAATGTACATGGTAACACAAAACCTGTTATTCTAGCAATTTACTAAGTTTATAAGATGGATATTTGAAATTTGGCCCTATTTTTGGGTCTGTATTCCCTCATTATTGGCTTTGTCCAAGTTTTTTGCACTAAGGTTGAGAGCTATGATAAGAAGTGAATGCACTGAATATGTTTGGGGGCTGTATTTCCCCATTACTGGCTTTGTCCATGTGTTTTTTGCTAAGGGGTTGAGAGCTATGGTGAGAACTGAATTTACTGAATATGTTTGGGGGCTGTATTCCTCCATTATTGTCTTTGTTCAGGTGATTTGTACTAAAAGGTTGACAGCTATGGTGAGAACTGAATTCACTAAATGGTATCCATTTAAGTTTCAGTCTTCCTCTTTCACAAAACAGCTGATTTGCCATAGTGGTATGTTGCTCTGACTGTTTTGTACAGGGTCCTGGGTTCAAGACTTGGCAGTGAAATGTATGGTGGTAACACAGTATTTTTCTCTAGCAACTTTCCAACATTATACAAGCAATGTTTAAAATGTGTCCCGGGTTTTTGGGCTTTTGCCCTCCCAATAAATTTTGGCTTTTCCCAGATTTCTTGTGCTACAAAGTTCAGAGATACAGCTGAGTGTTGAGTAGATTTTACAAGGAGCTGAGAGCTACAGGGAAACAAAAGTTTACTGCTGCTTATGATGAGTCTGCTTGCATTGTTAATAGCGCAACAGGTAGTGTACTTGTTTTGATGCAGAAGGCTGTGGGTTCTACTCCCACACTAGGTAGATACATTGCTGATACTGTACTGTGTTGCAAAGGGGGTGGATGCTGCAGTCCTTTTTGGTGAAGATACCTAGTAACTATGAACCTGTTATCAATTTGCCATCCATTGCCTATTGCAATATTACTAGCTTATCATGTTTTAGTATAACATACGCAATTTATTCCTAAAGGGCAACAGGCACTTTATTTGTAGATGAAACAATGAAATATAAAGTTGTTTGCTAACAGCAACCTTGTCATTAGTTACAGATCTCTTTAATGTGGAATTATTTAGATGACTTTTACTTCTTCAGAGATTGTGCATATTTACTGATACTGGTGGACTGTAGAAGTTTGAGTAGACTTTTATGATGGAAATGTTCCGAATTGGGCAGTTTTGTCATTATTGGTGCATGCATTTTGTTTCATTGTTTGCTGGAAAAATGTTCAAAACAATAAATTTAAAATGCCCTCTAAAACTGTACTGTATTGTACAAGGAATAGGACCCCACCCATTCAGCTGTCTCCTGCAGCCCCCCTTTGATTTGAAGTCACCAGCCACCACTGGGCTTATTGGATATATGGAAATAAACCCTTAAAGTCATACAAGTGTTCCAGCCACATGGCTTCTAAATGCCCATGACTTTTTACTTTTTAAGTCTTTATGGGTACATTCAGGCCAATGAAGACAAACCCCACTAGCATTAAACATGCAAGTTCCGGTCTGTTTTTTAAAACTTTGTCATTCTAGCATAAATGGATTGTTTGGCTAAAGTTTAGAAACACAGATCTTAAAATCAAGCCTGATGTCCATAAACATTAGGGTGCCTGCAAAATATCCTAAATAACATTCAAACCAAAGGGTGAAAATGTCACACAGAAAAACCATTCAGTAAAAACTGCAAGAAAGACTCCACAATCTAGAGTATTCACTGTGTAATACCTTAAAGCCCCCATAGTTGAGACCTTTGAAATACATGCATATGATCCCTTAAGGACATACCAGCGTTTCAGCTACATGGTTTCTGAATGCCCATGAATTTTTCCCTTTTACTTAAGTCTTTATGGGAACATTCTTGCCAATAAAGCCACATCCTACTGGCTGTAGACATGCATGTATCGTCACTTTTATTGACCTCATCAGTACAGCATAAGTGGATTTAGCTATATTTTAGAAACACAGCTTAAAATCAAACTTCTGATGTCCATAATCATTTGGATGCCTGCAAAGCATCCAAAATAACATACAAACCAAAGGGTGAAAAGGCTATACAGACAAACCAGTCAGCAAAAACTGCAAAAAGAACTTTGATGTTAAGATGTCGACATTCTTTAATTTTAAACTTTTCCAGTAGGCCCACACATACATAAAGATATATATATATATATATATATATATATATATATATATATATATATATATATATATATAGTGGAGGCCCGGGGAGAAAAGCTGCACAGACAGAGTAAAATATACAAAAAACAAAGGTACAATCCAAGGGTTTGTCAATCATAACATATCATTGCATATATTATCTTAATCATGGAAAAAAAAAAAAAATATATATATATATATATATATATATATATATATATATATATATATATATATACATACACACACACACGTATATATGTACAGGTTCTGTGTGTTTATTCAAATGTCTGGATTATTGTACATTTTTCTGCTGGCAAAACTGGCCAAATGGTTTTATGTTCATAGATTCCTAGATTAGCCTTGCAGGCTATTTTAAGCCTAGACAAGTTTCCTGTTTGGTACTTGGAATTAACTGTCATGTGTAGTGCCTATATAAACATTGCCATTATACAGACTATAGTTTAATACCTCTATAGATAATAATTATGATTCAGTATGCACCATACAAAGCACCTGCAGCAATTGGAGAGACCTCAGAGGTTTCTAACAAAGAAGATCAAGGGACTTCAGCACGTGCCTTACACAGACCGACTAAAGTCCTTTTCACTGTACTCTGTATCATATAGACTTTTTAGGGGAGACTTATGCTTGGCTTACAGAGCAGTCTCAGACCCAAACTTAATGAACTTGCTGCATATCCATAAATTAAATGGGACTAGAGCTACCCACCCCACAGACTTAAATATGGCCTGCGACTTAAATAGGACATGCCGGAAGGACAGATTTGTCTCCCAGACTACCACATCTTTGGAATAGGCTACCAATTCATGTGAAACTGAGCACCTCTATGACACTGTTCAAAAGGAACCTGGACAAGTGGATGGGGCACCATAAATTCTTTCTGGGAATAGTGCCCACAACCCTCCTGGATATGGGCAGTCATTACTAAATGTAATCATGGGTACTGATTAGAGTATCTATGGTATTACATTGGGATGGAACAGCTAGGCTTGAAATTACCTTTGGTTCAATAGACTAGTAAACTCCCATGATCCCAGATATTTGGAAAGTCTATAAGCATGGATTAATACAATTGGGAGCTGCCTCTGTCCATGAGAAGTACAGGGTAGGGGGTGTGGGCTAAATTTCCTGTCATCCATTTAAAGATCCAAGTTGTGTTTTAGTCTGGACAGGGTTGAACTTTGTTTTTTGTGTATGGGGAGATATAGCTGATATAGATTCAGATCCCTGGACCAAGTATTTCTGATGCTGTTTGACTTGCTGATATGTAGATGGCCCATCAGTATTATGTCACAGGATGTCTCGCATGCTAGACACAGGTCATCTATTAGCAGTCTGTAAGAGACAGGGCTTTGAGGTGGCCCATGAAGGGCAAATTGTTTAAGCCTAGTATCCTTTTGTAAGGTATCTACATGCGCATTCCAGCTGTTCCTTGTGTCTGAACAGATGCATTCCAAAGGGATGTTATACTTGGTGATAGGTCTTCTCTTTATTTATGAGATGAGCAATATAGAAGGACTTCCTCATTACAGTGGACACATACTGGTTGAAAAATAGGATGCTGTTCACATTATTTCCCAAATCCCAAGCAACTGGGTCAATGCTTAGAGGCATGTTATCAGTGGGGTATTTCCATCAGGGGAGGCTCGTGCTATAGGACTACAGGACTGCAGCCCTCCCACCAAGAAAACAAAAAAGGAAAAGTAAAGAAACACAAAAACAAAGTAAATAAAACATGTTACGATCACCATAATTCCCAGAAGTACTCCGAGCATGCGCACATGCATGGGAACACTCTCAGACTGCTTTCTCAGCAGTCTAGAAAGGGGGAAAGGCATCTCTGCCCAGAAAATGCCCAGCAGTCTGTGCAGTGGTGATGTCACAGAATGGAGACACTATGGACTGCAGCAGCAGGCTGGACTAATCAAGGTGCATTTAACCAGCACAGCAGCTAACGAGGTGGGCTGGACCAATCACATTTAACTAGTGCTGCAGCTAACCTACACAGGACTTCATTAGCATGATTTGTTGTCTACAGTACAGGGCTCAATGGATATAGAGGACTGGATTTCTTGGCTCAATGGATGTGTCATGCTCGGGCTCGTCAGTAGGAAAGAGATGAAAGTGAGCTCTGTGTGTGTGTGTGTGTGTGTGTGTGTGTGTGTGTGTGTGTGTGTGTGTGTGTGTGTGTAAAATGCCTCAGTTACTACATACTGGTGGCTAGAGAAAACTCATGGTGTGGTAGGGAATACCTCAGGCTTGAACCCTGTACCTTGTATGTAGGTGGCAAGGGCCTGAATTCCCTACCCACCACCATTTGTAAAAAAAATTGCAGATTTTTGCCTCATATTTGTTCTGTTCTGTTCCTCAAAATCTGTGGTTTCTATATTTTTGTTAGTCAGTTAGTGGTGCAGGGGCAGCATTGTTGCCTGATAGTTACAGCTTCTCTGGTTTGATTCTTGGCTGGGGTGCTATTTCTGCCTCATATTTGTTCTGTTCTGTTCCTCTTAAAACCTGTGGTTTCTGTACTTTTCTTTCCTTACACAGTCAGCGGTGCAGTCGTAGCATTGTTGCCTGACAGCTACAGCTTCTTTGGTTTGATTCTTGGCTGGGATGCCTTCTGTGTGGAGTCGGCATGTCTTCTCATCTTACACAGACATGTGTCTGGAGTGTTTCTTCCTGGGTCTGTGCTGAAAATTGGCTTTTGTTCCAAGTCAGACTTTCCTGGTTAACAAATGTTAAATAAAAATGACAGGCATTTGAATTTCAGACTTCATATTCTTCAGAAAGTACATGGTAACACAAAACCTTTTATTCTAGCAATTTTCTAAGTTTATAAGATAGATATTTGAAATTTGCCCCTATTTTTTGGACTGTATTCCCCCATTACTGGCTTCAAGGTTTTTTGTGCTAAGGTTAAGAGCTGTGGTGAGAACTGAATTCACTAAATGGTAGCCATTTAAGTTACAGTCTTCCTCTTTTTCACAAAACACCTGATTTGGCATAGTGGTATGTTGCTCTGACTGTTTTGCACAGGGTCCTGGGTTCCAGACTTGGCAGTGATATGTCTGGTGGTAACATGGCATTTTATTCTAGCAACTTTCCAACATTATACAAGCAATGTTTAAAATGTGTCCCTGATTTCTGGGTGTTTGTCTCCCACCCACCCCCAATAAATGTTGACTTTTTCCAGATTTCTTGTGCTGCAAAGTTCAGAGATACAGCTGAGTGTCAATTAGATTTTACAAGGAGCTGAGAGCTGCAGGGGAACAAAAGATTAGTGCTGCTTATGTTGAGTCTGCTTGTATTGTAAATAGCACAACAGGTAGTGTACTTGCTTTTGATGCAGAAGGCTGTGGGTTCTACTCCCACAGTATGTAGATGAATTGCTGGTACTCTTTTGTAAAGGGGGGTGGATGCTGCAGTCTTTTTTGGCGATTATACCTAGTAATTATCAACATGTTATCAGTTTGCCATCCATTCCCTATTGCAATATTACTAGCTTATCATTTTTTAATGCAACATAAGCAATTTATTCCTCAAGGGCAACGGGCACTTTATTTGTAGATGAAACAATGAAATATAAAGTTGCTTGCTAGCAGTAATCTCTTCATTAGTTACAGATTTCTTTAATGTGGAATTATTTAGATGGCTTTTACTACTTCAGAGATTGTGTATATTTACTGATATTGGTGACTGTAGAAATCTGAGTAGACTTTTATGATGGAAATGTTCTGAATTGGGCAGTTTTGTCATTATTGGTGCATGCATTTTGTTTAATTGTTTACTGGAAAAATGTTCAAAACAATAAATTTAAAATGCTGTCTAACAACTGTACTGTATTGTACAAGGAATATAATTTAATACAATCAGGAAGGTGTATCAAAGAGCAAGTGTATGTTTCATGTACAAGGGGCCTATGATTTGAAAACAGCCCAAAGTTAATCTATATCTACCACTGGCAAAATGTATTTTCTTCGAATGTGGGTTTCAATGCTGTTTCAATGAATGCGCGTTTCAAGGGCAGAGAAGTTTTAATGCCAAGTCTATTTTCATTGTGAGACTGCATTGCTTTGTTTGGCAGATATTAATGTTTGTGCTGTAAAATGCAAAATAAAACTTTCAAATGAAATCCAAATCATTGCAGAAGTAAATCAGTATGCACATTAGTATTTATGGTAAATGGGGCGAAATAACCAAGGAAAGGGGCACTGGAATGGCTGCAGGGGAGAGGCACCATTCAACCATGATTTTGTGAGGGGGGGGAGCAAACTCAAAGACAGTCCCGGCTAAACTATACCTCTCAACTGTCCAGATATTTGCAGAATGAATAGATTTTTGCTTCTTATTTTTGGTTGGTTCCTCATAAAATTTGTGGTGTTCTGGCAAATCATTTAGGAATGAAGTCTCTAAATAATGACAGACATTAAGTTTCAGACGTTGTAACCTTCAAAAAAAATGCATGCTAAACCACAACCTGTTATTCTATCAACTGCCTTAAGTTTATACAAGAGCAATTTTTAGTGCTGTTTGTATGTTCCCCCAATATATTTGGCCTTGTCCAGATTTCCTGTATTAAGAGGTTGAGAGGTACGTGCAAATAAATCACTTTATAGAATTAGGAATATCCAAACCTCTCAACTATTCCCAATTTGTGCTCAAAATGTTGCTCTCCCCCTAATAATCCCTCCGCAAAATAGCAGTTTTGGAAGAAAACGTGGAGGGTTTACAATTATAAATAACTGTAATGATCAGAGTTAAAGATTACTTTTATTTCAGAAATGCATGTAGATTCTCTAATTTTGTCAGCTGCTCAAGTTAACAATACTAATATTAAAAAAGGTGTCCCTTCTTTGATAGGTTCCCAGCTGTATTGTGTGGCAGTTTTATATTTTTGCATCACATTTTTGGTCCGTTTTACATAAAATTGTGGTTTTCTGTCAAATTAGTGGCAAATCATTAAAGACTGAAGTTAGAAAATAATGGCAGATATTTGAGTTTCAGATTTCATACCCTTCAGAAAATTCATACTAATGCAAGACCTACTACTATTCTATTATCTTTCTAAGTTTATAAGAGCAAGATTTAAAAATTGTCCTTATTTTTGGGCCTGTGTCCCACTTCTGTGTATGGCTTTGTCCAGATGTCTTGCTCTGAGGTTGAGAGGTATGAGTGTCAGAGCCATCAACGTCAGCCAGAGACATGTGACATACTTGTTGCACCCCACTCCCCCATGTAGTGACTCTTGATGTGTCCAAGCAAGGCAAGGAGCAGTTATGCAATGTAAGTGTGCAGAGTATTCCCCCATCCAAGGGGGACACAAGTACAGCAATGGCTTTTCATCTGTCCTTGATTTTGCAGAATGTTCTGGTTTTCTGTCATATTTTATACTGTTGATTTATGCTTATTATTATTCAGAAAATGCATGCTGTCACAGTGCCCTGTTGCTCTGTGTTTAGGTAGCAATGCTTTAATGACCATCAGCTAAGCTTGTCGGAGATTGTAAGATGCAAGTAAGTTTTAATAAGCATACTGTTAAAGAATTACCGATATTGAAAGCCTTTTTTGTTGATATGCAGAGAATATTTACATAACTAGATAACGTATAAGCCTTGGGTAATGAAATGCATATGACAGTATTTGTAATAAAGGACAGGATTACAGTATTTTCAGAAGCTCATTACATTTTGTTGGAGACTTGCAGTCATCTTTGTAGGCTTTACCCATAAACTAAACAGAATACTAATCTGTTATGTCTGGTCCATAACTTGTGCAGTGATCCTTTAAGCAATTTATCTTGAGTTTGTTTCTTGTTTGCTGTTCATTTTTTATTTTGATCATGTCTTCCCCATGAAACAAATAGATAGTTGTCAGGCAGTAGGTCTTTTTTGGATAAGAAATATTTTTACAAGTGGGGGTATCACAGATTGCTACTTTCAGCATGTTACTTGGTAATTTTATAAAGCTGAATATAACTTATAGTTGGAACTGCACTACAAGGAGAAGTGGTTTGACTTGAGTGCTGCTTGTTTTTTTATACTTGATTTTGACTGGCATTCCAGTAATTTATTTAAAAAGTAATTTATTTTTTCATGCCTCACAACCTTTGTGTTTCCATCTAGATATTAAATAAGCTGTCATGTAGCCAATGCATTGAATTTTCTTCTACACTTCATTTTGTCTTGATTGGACTCTCGTAATGACTGTTTGGCAGCTAGGGCAGTGTATTTAAAGTTTCAGTTGTTGTGGTTTTGAGCATAGCTCCACCCCTTTCTAGTTGGCCTCACCCCTTCCCATTGGCCCCACCCATTCAGCTGTCTTCTGCAGCCCGCCTTTAATTTCAAGTCACCAGCCATCACTGATTTCCATAATATGGATTACTTCTCAAAGGAAAGGATTTTGAATGATGATTTTGTTAACAGTTATTTGTTTGGGACAAGCCTTCCCATAGGATGACAGTCATATTTCTGAAAATGCTAAATTTAGATTGTAGTTATTTGCTGTATAGTGAGGAGAGGAAATTAGTCCTTTCCCCTTGTTATGCAATCTCAGAGTTGGTATAAATGAGTACCAGTAAGTGTTTTTTTTTTTTTACAATATTTAGTGCATCAATTTTTTATATGTCAATTATATGTACTATAACCATATATACATACATATACAAATATCTATCTATATCTATATATGCATGTATGAGGCATCGCTAAAGTCAACTGTTGGTATAGTTGAGAAAGGTACTGAGCGACAAAATAGCTGATCAAAAGTTGTAGGAGGTAGTCATAATTCCAGAGTGTAAGAATATACCCTTTCTTGGTGTTGTGTGATCTTGAAGTTGGAATATTTAAGTAGAAGGGGATGTAGGGAAGCAGCCCCCTCCCCATACAGGAGTTGCAGGGGGCTTGCTTCTCCTGCAAAAAGCATTATATTTTAGATCCACACACCAAAGATATGTCTTGGAGCATGAACTGTTCATTGTCTATGCTTTTTTATTTTTGATTAAAGAATTTTCATGCTAATAACTTAAGTTTGTTAATTTTTACCTTTCCTAGTACACACACATGCACACACATGCACACACATACATACACATATACACACACATATACACGCACACATACATACACACAAACACGCACACACAGCAACAAACAGATATATAGATAATGTGCATGCGCGCGTGTGTGCGTGTGTGTGTGTGTGTGTGTGTGTGTGTGTTTCTGGGCTTTACTTCCTCAGATTGTGGAAAAATAGTGTAATTATATTAAAGTGTGTTAGACTGCTTCATGGGCATAACTAATGGAAATGTTTATGAGGACGTGATATGTTTTTGAACTACTTACGGAGTTACTTTTCATTTCAATTGTAAAATAAACCAATTTAGTCATTGTATGATATAAATTGCAATTCAATAATGAAAAGTTAAAACTATTTTTGCATGATATTGATACTATTAATTGTGCTGGATTACCACCGTTATAAAATTTTTAGTCAGAAATGTAATTACTGAATTTTTTTTCCTATATGTTGCACTACCAAGGGCCATTGCAGCACCTTTCTGTATGTGAAATGGTACTGATAATGTATTGGGGATTTCCATAAGTTTTGTCAAGTTCTGCAAATGTTATTTAGAGGCAATACGCACTTCATATGGGGAGGGGGAGGTGGAAGTTATTGAGCTACATCTTGTTCATTAGGTTTGTTAATGCAGATTCAATGGTTTAGGACCTGTTAATATATCGGTCTACTTCAGAAGACTGTCAAACCAAAAGACTGAAAATTCAAAATACTGAATGCCTTCCCACTGTTGTGTGATCTTGGAATTGGTATATATAGTTAGCAGGGTGCGTGTTGGGGGGGGGGGGCACAGGCCCCCACATGAGGGGTACAGGAGGGCTTGCTCCCTGCATTAAAAATGTGTCCAGCATTTTAAATTTTCAGTTTTTTGGGATTCAGTCTTCTGGTTTCTCAGTCTTCTGAAGTAGACCCATATCTACATACATATACATACATACATTATATATATATATATATATATATATATATATATATATATATATATATATATTTCCCCAGATCTGCCTAATAACATTTGAAATTTGTTTACAGGCCCAGTAACACCTGTAGCACTCTGACCATCTTAAACTGAATATATGATAAAGCTACCATAGCAGCAAACTTTTTACCTATAAGTGATCTAAAACTCACTCATCATCCCCCAGCAAAGGTATTTAGTACCTCTGAATGTCAGTTGCACACATTCAGTACTGCATGTTACAATTTATTTTAAGTTTCAAAGCATTCCCTTTTTGTACCATGTGCATACATAACATTTTTTTTTGCGGGACTTTAAATATAACTATTTTCTTATAGTCCATGCTGCAGAGCACAAGTTACATTTTCAGAGTTATTTGCTGCATTCGTTACTTGACAGTTTTTGGAGGGCAAGATAAGGGTATGGTACCTAACCAAAGCTATATGGGGAACCTCTTAGAGTTATTAAATATTACAGTCCTTTAAAGAGCACAGCACACACTATCATCCAGTAACCCATTCTTTTTCTTTTATTTTCTCATAGCTGCTGAAGAGGTGAGCTGTTGGTATCACATCCCACAAGTATGGTTCAACATCAACAAGGAAATAAAAGCTTAGAAATAAAATAAAAATAAAATGAAATTGAATAATTATGTACCACAGATTATAGCCTGGAAGCCGGTTATACTTGCAGCTATGATAAGTGGTTAATACATATCTAGCCAGTGAGGTATATGGAATTTTATTACAGAAATTCATATATTCAGTTATGGTAAATGAAATGCAGTCTTACAAAAATGACTACTTTTGCAGTGCTAACAGACCTGAACCAGTACTTGCTGCTAAACTGCTAAAATATCTAACTGCAGAAGGGATATGAAATTTCATTACAGAAATTCATGTAGTTATTCAGTCGTGGTAAAGGAAATGTATTACGAAGATGAATATTTTTAAAGTGAAAACAGACCTGAACCCATACTGGTCACTTTCTGCTGATGAAGTTGTTAACTGCAAGATAACTACTGACTGTTTAACATTCCTGAATAAAAACATTACTCTCCTGATTTTGGTCTCGCTGAAATTAAAGCACTTCCTATTTAATTAACACTTGAGGCATTTTTTTGTTGCAATTTTTTCTGTTTCTTTCCCTTTTCTGTTCTGTTTTCTGCACATCCAGAATTGCTTGGAGAACCTCAACTGCAGCCAACCCAAGTGTGGGAAAGGACTCCACCAAACCTACCTTCCTAGAGACCACATATTCAGGTGTTGGGGGGGGTTACACCCCTCTGGGCACCTCAGTGTATAGCAGCTTGGCAAGCCAGCATCCTGGACTTCAAGACCTGGTGGAGTTTGTGTTGGAAAGACAATGGAGCCCATATGAAAGCTTCCTGCAGCGGGTGGAAGACTCATTATTCCAGTCAGATCCAAACACCTTACCACCAAAATGCTTGACCCCCTCACCACTAGGATCACCCCAACTAGGATCATCAGGGCAGGGAAATATAAAAAAGTCCAAAAACAGAAGTACACTCCAGTCACCAAGAACGGAGAACGAATTCAAAAATAAGATAAGCTAAAATGCTTTCGCTCACTGCTTCATCAAGTATAAAATAAATTCACAGAAAAAAGTTACATTAATTTATAACCTAAAAAGATCACAAGACATCCAACAAAACTATTTATTGGTCAATTAAATAATTAATTAGTCAATTAAATAGAACAATTAAAGATTTTAAAACAACAGGAGGGCACAAGAGAGGCTCCAAGTTATAAAGCTTTAATCAAGCACAAGCGCTTTCACATCTGCTTCTTCAGGTGCATAAAAACAAACTGAAACTAGTCATAGTTTTAAACATTGCTGAATGCATCACATGACAACAATACATCACATGTCCATATACACTCCATTACTATAAAATATTAAAACTATATGGTAACCACAAAATAACTAAATGTTCAAAGAAAATCATAAAAATATAATCCTAAAATATTAACCCTAAAATATTTCTTATATACTTTGTGCACTATAAAAACACTGTTAAAATACATATTCTTAAAAACAAGTACTTTACCTACGTAAAGGTCTGGCCTTTAACTTTGGTCTCAGTGGTATTTGTTCATTGAGACCATGTCCCATGTCAGTTCTAAATAAGATTATCCATCTAGCTGCCTATGTAAAAGTAAACGCAGGCTTGATATTGTACCAAGTATATTCGGTGTTTTGAGTCACAGTCAGAATATTGTTTAGTACTAAGGATCTTCCCAGATAATGGGTGTTAAAAATAACTGTAAATCAGTATATATTTTCCTTGTCATAAATCTAATTACTGTAAAGTGCCTATCATTGACCTATATCATAAATGTCTGCATATATCCTTTTCTTTGTAACAAAGCATATTCTTCAGATTTCAAGCCCTTCTATACCCAAAATAAAGGCGTCATGAAGATTAACTTACGTGTACATTCAGATGTAGTCAGGATATATCGATGTTTATTAATTATTTTATTTACTTCTTCGGAATGTCTACTATATGTCATCATAAACCGTGGTACTTTATCTACATCACACATCAGACATGTGTAATTTAAGAGACGGCCACGGTGGTGCAGCGGTTAGCATTGTCGCCTCACAGCAAGATGCTCTCCGGTTCAATCTTTGGCTGGGGTGTCTTCTGTGCGGAGTCTGCATGTCCTCCCTGTGGTCATGTGGGTTTCCTCCGGGTGCTCCGGTTTCCTCCCACATCCCCAAAGTCATGCTGCAAGTGGATTGGATATGCTAAAATTGGCCCTAGGTGTGTGTGTTTGTGTGTGTGTGTGTGTGTGTGTGTGTGTGTGCCTTCTGTGGAAGGTTGTGTGCTGGGCTGGCAACTCAACACCGTAAAAGCTCCACTGCCAATCATGAGCAGACAAGGTGATCCACTGTGGTGACCCCTAACTGGGAAAAGCCAAAAGAGAGAGAGACGTGTAATTTAAACAGGTTGTGGCCACTCTCGCTGAATATGGGAGCTGTACATGTGTCACGTCCTTGCTCCAGAGTTTCCTCCTTCTTCATTAACTTAACATGATCATAACCTGTAATCTCCAAATCATTTACTGAACATTGTTCTTGAAAAAACTCATTTTTCATTTTCAAATGTGATACTCGTGTCATCTGACCTTTTGCTATACCACCAAACATATGAGGAGAGTACATACTTGCTCTTTGCAAATATGTATTTTTTCTAACTTCTTTAATATAAAATTTTGTTTGAATTCTATTGCTCATATCTTTATAGAATTGTATATCCAAAAAAATTATATTATACTGTGAACAGGAATATTGAAATCTCAGAAAAAATAGTTATATCTGTGAGGTATTTTACCAAGTCTTGAATACATTAAGTAGTGTTATCCCATATTAAAAATGTCATCTGTGAAATGTCTATAAAATAAAATAGAAGATTCATATATATATTCAGGTAATTTAAATACAAACTTATTTTCCCATACAGCCAGGACTAAATTGGCACAAGTATTTACCACCAGTGTATCCATAGCTACTCCTTTTTGATGTAAGAAATATTTATCTTGAAACACAAAGACATTATTCTCCAAAACCACTAATAATAACTCATAAATTGTATTAATTTCACAGCTAGTTAATACAGAGTAAGTTGTTGGGAAATATCTTGTATATTCAGTTCCAATGTCATTCAGAATCACAGTAAACAAAGATTCAATATCCATGGTCACAAAATATGTCATTAACATGTTCATGTCTTTGATCATGAGTGTACCATGAATAAAACTGAATGTATACGTCATTAGTGTCATGTATATAACTCTGTGCAAAAATATCAAAAATTCCCTTAATCTATTTTGTAAATAGAGATCGGCTGTGTCACCCAGTCTATTGAAGAGAGTATAGGTCTTATTGGTGGATTTTGGGTGTCTTTATGAATTTTCGGCAGACAGTAATAGGTCAGAAAGATAAGATGTTGTATGTAGAAATAATTTAATAGATCTGAGCTGAGATAACCATTTAAATACATAGATTAAACAGCACAAGTAACTTCCTAAATAATTTTATCGACTCCCATTCTATCTATCCTAGTCATGTGATCATTTAAAAGTGTATCTCTAGCCATCAAATAAAATTCTCTTTCTTTTACAACAATCAAACCCCTTTTGTCCACACAATTTAATATCAGTACAGTGTTTTAAGTCATCAATAGCTTATACTTTTTTGGCTTAGTTATACTTGTCTTTATCTATTGAGCATTCCCCACTTGTTGAGGGAAAGGAAATATCTGATGTTCTCCAGACCAAGATGATAGTGATAGTAAGAACCTCTTCACCATCCCCTTTGTGTCTGTCCTTCAACTATATGTCTTGCCTCCCCTTCCAGTTGTCAGCCCATTATAGTGTTTCTGTCTTGTCTGACTTTTGCATTTTCATAAAAAAATCCTTAACTTTTCCATATTCCTATATCCTACACACTTTTCCTTTCTTCCTTCCCAAGCTTTCTTTATCAAAATATAAATTTGGAAAAATGAGAGTCTGTCCTCATGAAAAAAAAAATAACCTATGCTCTTCCTCCTCTTCCAGCACAACCCTCTTAATGTGCTCCTTTTGTGTTTCCCTTGACTGTTTTCTCTCTCCCTTTTTTCTGACTGCCCCATCTTCTATCAGCAACCTTATAAAAGCCTGAACAGTATGGCTATATAATGACACCTTCAGAGTGAATACTTCAGAAAGTAGTAGGCATGCAGCAGTGAGGTGTAACCAGCACAAAATCTCATGGAAAGTTCTCCGATGATGTGTGTACCTTCACACTCTCTGCTACTTACCAAAAATAGATGACAGCATTTGTGAATGTAGGTATATTTGAACTTCATTAACAACAGCCAAGTGCCATTCTTTTTAAATGAAAAAACAAACTGATACAACAGCCCCTGTGGCCCCGCGGTAATGCTGCTTGTTTCTTGCCTCCTCGGTAAGTTTAGAACAAATGGTTTTAGCTTATTTTTTAGTTTAAGAATCTGTATATCCTGGAGGTGTGCTTGTATTACTGTGATGTTCTAATTTTTGTTCCATAGACACTGCTTATAACTGTGTGCCTTAAATCACTGCCCATTGCTCTGTAAACGATACTCCTTTGCCATTGCTTTTGCTTTTTCCAATTTAAAAGTCAGTATTTCCTGGAGGTCTGCTAGAACCACTAAAATAATCTACTTGTGCCTTAGACACTGTTAATATCTATGTTTACACCTAGAAGCACTATATAGTGATCTGTTTGCGATACTCCTTTGCCATTGCTTTTTCTCTAAAATGGCGGCTAATTTGATTTACTAGCATATCGCTAGCTGTAACTAGTAGCCAACTGTATGCTACCGTCGTAGCTTCTCCTCAGTGTTACTCGCTTTCTACTTTATGCGAGCCCCATTGAGGCTTCTGCCTCAGCGTTTACTAGCCAACCATTCAGAGCATGAGTAAACACCTCCACTTATATGAGCCCCATTGAGGCTTCTGCCTGTAGCGTTTTTTAGCTAACCATCCTGAGCACGAGTGAACACCACCAAAGTTTGTTTCAACACGCGTAAAGTGTGTTGAGCCCCATTGAGGCCCCTTTCTTAGCGTTTTTTGCTAACACCAAAGTGTGTCTCTACATGCGCACGTGTTGAGCCCCATCGAAGCTTCTTTTTCAGCATTTTTAGCTAACAATTCTGAGCAAGAGCGAACGCCATCAAAGTGTCTCAACATGCGTGCAATCCTTTACACACGCTGAGAGAATCAACTCTTGCTTGCACATCACCCATCTGGCCTGTAACGTAACCTTTATTCCCTAACCCAGATTATTAGGCGCCAGATCAACATACAAAGTCTACAGACTGTTAGTAGAAGGCTTCCTTTATTTCTCCTTCTAATATTCCGACATGCACATATGATATAGTATCCTTGTAATGAATATAGACACAGCCTCCTTTGAACTTCCTTCATGGTACCCTTAGGTAACACATTGGCTCTGCTGGGTATATCTGTACTACATTCCTTGCTAAGACAGCCTTGGCACAATACTAGGGTCTAGTTCTTTTTCCCCTGCTATGCTATATTTTATTTTTAAAGAGCAGAATATAAGGGTCTAGTTCTTTTCCCCCAGTTATGCAATGTTTCCATGTTTAATGAGCTGTACTGTACCACAATTGTTTATTTTTACATATGCTTAATCTGCCTATGACTGTTAATTGTTTTTTTTTCTTCCTAGTAGACTGAGGGTGCAATGTTTCAAGTGCTGTGCATTACCCTATTTACCATTCTTATAATACTTTAAATGCTTATAACTATTTGATTAAATACTGTTTCCCTAGTAGATTGAGATAAGACACAGCTTTCTACAGATACCCGTTTTGCTACATCTAGGTAGTGCTTTAGACATTTTTATAATCCTAGGCAGTGTATTAGATGGTGCTTGTACACATCATTGCTAGTACTACTGTTTAGATAACCCTGGAAGGAACATAATGTTCCAATTGTCACTGTAAATGTTTACTTTATTTTTAAAGTGCTCTACATTACCATTTATTTCAATTTGCTAGCTGATACATATGCCTGTACTTGCTTTATTGTTCCATTTACTGCCTGTTATATTTTCCCTGATTGTTAGTAGCTACCATAGTTAATCCCCCATACTTTTACCAGGCTAGGGTACTGTGGTAAAGTTGGTCTTTGTAAAGTGACTGAGTTCTTAACCCTGCATCTCACCTTACCTGATTTGCACTGCCTAGAAGCTGTACCTTTGCTGCCATTTACCTCTCTTCACTTACCACTCTCCTCTATATTTCCCCTTCTTCTATGTCTATTCTTCGAACTCTCTATCTACCTACAATATTCACTTCTGCGGCTATCCCTTTGAGCAATGTATTTATCTACTAACTTTATACTTACTACTCATTTCCTACTGAATATTCCCTCTTTCTCCTTCTTCTCTCTATCTGCAGTTCCACCACTTAATGAACCTAACCTAGACTTTCTCTCCTCTCTTTTTTTTTTATTTACAGTTCCTCACTTCAGAGGCTCACTACAGCAGCTCCCTCCCCACCTCAAACCAAAACGGAATACCTCCTACATCACTTCTGAAAACTCCCTGGAGCTTGCCAGCTAGACTGAGCTGTAGAACTCCTGTGAAGAACTGCCCTAAAGTAACTTTTTGAATGTAGGTAGCCTCATAGCATCTACTGTTTCTATACTACCTACTCAGTAACACATTTTGTTTTGTCTAACTTCCCTTGTAAGTGATTCAGCAGCCTACCATGGACATCACGAACATACTCTCTCTCCCCCCAAGTCAACTCTGTCCTAGATACTTACATAGTGAACATTGTAGGTGACCTGCTCACCTTGCTGCCTGGCTTCTTCATTCTCACCACTAGGTGGCAGCACCTACTTACCAAGTGCCGGTGCAACTTTAATGTTAACTTGGCTTCTCTCCTATTAAACTGGCCAATTAACTTAAGAGCCTGTATTTTTCTCTGTCTGCAATCTGGTTTTTCACCCCCTGTACTACATCAACTTATCTATTTAAAACATCTTTTTCTTCCTGACATATTACTTGTCCTTATCTGGTACTACATCTACCTACCTTTCTATATCAACAGCAGTAGCTGATACTTTTTTCAGGTGATCTTTTTTTTTTTTTCTTCTTCCCCGCTCCGTTCACCCTGCGGGCACTCCACTCCTCTACCCTACCCCCAGTTCCCACCCACCCCCAGTACCTCTACATTTATACCCATTTAGCCACTCCCACTTCCTCTCCAACCTCTAAACTCCACCCCCTTCCTCTTCCTATCTCCTCCCACATACATACAACTCTTACTTCACATCCCTCCCTCCCTCCTTACTCAACACCACTACATTGCTTATCAAAACCCTAACATGCTTAAAAAATACTCATCCTTCCCAATTCATCTACTCCTCCTCCTGAACCTTACCTACATCTACTATCTTACCCAACCTTATCTCATCACCCACTCACCACTCTTACACACAACCTGCCCTCTCCATACTTCACAATCCAACTTCTTCAACTCGATCTCCCCTGAACTATATCCCTTCAGCAAAAACCTATGTTTCATTTCAAACTATTCCCTCCTCATAAAACCTCATCAACCACTCTACCCTCCATATCTCCCACTAATCTTTCAATTTATACCTCTCAATCAAAACAATCCAAATACCTCCACTACTTAACTCAACTTCTAACTTCCATATTTTTATCTGGTGATATACACCCTAACCCAGGCCCAAATCCCTCCTCCTCAATAACTAAATCCATCCTACTTGCATCTTTTAATGCACAAAGCTTAGCTAACAAAATTCCAAATCTCCATGCCTGGCTACTCCATAACAAACCAGACATATTAGCTATTTCTGAAACCTGGCTTAAAACCTCATATAAAAAACGAAGAGTTAGTACCACCTAATTACTCTATCATCAGAACAGACAGAACCCATAAAAAAGGTGGTGGAGTAGCTCTAATCTACTCTTCCTCCCTATGCATAACACCCTATAATAAAGACATTCCAAAGTTCGCTAATGCAGAATTAATACTAGCTCATCTTCAGCTAAACAAACATAAATTTATATACATAGCCTCTCTTTACATTCCCCCTGGAGACAATGTCCCAGTACTTGAAGAAATCCTCTCCTGGCTATCAACTAATATCTGTAATGAAACTATAATCATGGGAGACACCAATATTAATTGGTCCTCCATTCAGTCTCCTGCTCACCCCCTCAACATCAACCTATACAACTACTCTCAACTCATCAACTCCATAACTAGGCCATCCAAAGACTTCACTAGTGGCAACATTTTAGGCTGGATTCTAGTCTCCCACCCCCACAACTATCCTGACAGTGGAACCCTCCTTGACTCCCTCAGTGACCACCTTCCCATCTTCACTAGACGTCTTCCTTTTCTCTTACTAGTTACTCATACTTACTTAACTACCCGATGCCATAGAAACTTTAACCCAGAAGCTTTCTCTGACACCCTTAAATCACTTAACTGGTACTCTCTAAAAACTCTACCACTTGAAAATGCAATAACTCACTTTAATACTACCTTCCTACATCTCCTAAATAATTAAATAATCATGCTCCCTTAATAACCAAAAGAATAAAAAGGAAAGCCACCCCCTGGTTAACTAAAAGTACACTAACCACCATGCGACTTAGAGATAAAGCCTGGACACAATGCCAGAAGAACAAATCTACATCTAACCTCAATGAATACAAAACTCTTTGTAACTATGTTAAAAAGCTTATCTCAGCAGACCGTCAAAACTACTTCGTCCAACTTCAAAGCAACCATAAAACCAACCCACAAAAGTTTTGGAGAGGTATAACTACCCTCTTAAAACCTGGTACTACAGAAAACCCTAACCCCTCCCCAAATGTACAAAACACTGATCTTGCTACCCAATTCAATTCTTTCTTCATTGACTCTATTTCCAAACTTACCTCTTCTTTTTCAAATAACAATCCACCTCCTACCTCCACTTCTCCTCACTCATCTCCCCCTCCAACTTCTTTCTCTCATTCCTCACCCTCTCAACCCCCACCATTTTTCATTAAACCTATTCCTACTTCTACTATAAGAAAACTCCTGCAGAAACTAAAACCATGCACCAATGCCCCTGATAACATTCCCTCATACTTCCTCAGCATAGCTGCCGAAGCTATTGCCCTCCCTAGCAGTATCCTAATCAACCGCTCTATTCAAGAAGGTCTTCTTCCTCAAATCTGGAAAAAAGCTTACATCATTCCCCTGCCTAAAGGAGGAAATAATACTAATTTTTCCAATTTCCATCCCATCGCCATCCTCTCTCCCATTTCTAAAGTCCTAGAGAAATGTATCCACCTTCAACTCCTCCCCCATCTCTTGGACAACAACCTATTATCTCCTACCCAACACGGATTCAGACCCCATCATAGCACTATGACTGCCCTCCTTTCCTTCCTAGAAACTGTGAATAAAGATAGAGATTCTGGCTTCACTGTATCTACCATCCTTCTCGATCTCTCTAAGGCCTTCAACACTATCTCTCATAATCTACTTCTTACTAAACTATCTAACCTAAACCTCTCACCCTCTTCCCTCAAATGGTTTACCAGCTATCTCTCCAATAGGCAACAAGCTGTCAAATGGAAAAAGGCCACCTCCTCCTTCCTCATCACCCCCGCAGGTGTCCCACAAGGTTCCATACTGGGCCCCCTCATCTTTAATGACTTTTACCACTCTATCCCTCTTGCTAACGTTATCCAATATGCAGATGATTCCACAATCATCTGTGCTGCCCCATCCATACCAACTCTCTTAAAACTAACTCAAGATGCCTTCACCACCACAGAACAATGGATGAAAGACAACCATCTAGCACTCAATGCTGCTAAAACTAAACTTATGATATTTACCTCCTCTAAAACTAAGAACTTTGATTGAAATTAATTCTCCATCACCAGCCAAAATAAAACACCTCTTGAGCTGGTATCTGAAACCAAACTACTAGGAGTTCAAATCAATGACAGGCTCAAATTCAACTCCCATCTACTACTAAACATAAAAAAAACACCAAAAACTTGGTATGCTCTACCGACACACTCGGTTCCTCACCTCAACTTCTAAACTTGCTCTCTCTACTACATTTCTCTTATCCTCCCTTCTCTGTGGGGCCCCTCTTCTAACAAACCTACAATCATCTCTCAAAACCAAACTGTCCTCTTGTTACAATAAAATAGCCAGATTCGCCACTAGCAACAAATCATCAACCCATCACTGTGCACCTCTCCACAAACTACACTGGCTAGAGCTTCCAAACTACCTCTCCTACACTCACCTATGCTCAAAAACTCATTTTCCAGCCATCCCTCTGTCCCTCCCTCTCCATTACCTTTAAAATGCACCACACTCAAAGACTTCTCAGATCAAACAATCAAAACCTTATAGAAGTTTACAGACCCCTCCACCCCCCAGGACAATACCTCCTGTCATACTCACTAGCACGCCTATGGAACTCCCTTCCCCCCTCCATTTGTACCATTACTAGCCTCCCATCCTTTAAAAAATCACTCCACTCTCATCTAACTTCCACATGGGAATGCCCCTGCTCCCATCCCTCATAACCTACACTTTACTTCAACACTTTTTCCCTTCCTTCTCTCAAATCCCAGGTAACCAATTCTTGCTTGCTTCTATTATACAACTCCTTACTAGTATCTAACAATTCCTTACCTACTGCATCTAACTACCTATCCTCAATACTACTAGGAAAAATAAATGATCATACTTTTGATATTATTACCTTTGATTGAAATGCTTTTGATCAGTCTGTTTACCTCTGTAATCTTCATGCAATCTATGTGTGTATATTAATCTTTGTGTAATCTGTATGAGGAGCTTTTCTCCCCAGGAGTCCATTGAAAATGGGTTCTTCAGGCCCAATGGACTATCCTGGTTAAACAACTGCAAATAAATAAATAAAATAACAGTAGGGAATTTTCAGGAGAATATCTGGGCAGTACTTTAATAAAGAGTTGAAGGATTTTATCTGGAGGGAGATGGCAAGGGTCAAGTAGGATAAGGTGATCCTTTCAAAAGAACAATGGTTTAGGATTACCTGAAGGGATATTTTAGATCTGCACAGTTAAGGCTCATATATATAACAAAAGCGGAAAGAAATAACTCTAAGTGGGAAAGGATAATGATGAAGCAGGATTCAAGAAATGAGTGTGTGGAATTTTGTATGCAGATCCTTAATGAGAATAACAAAAGCCATACAAAATATTATATTCACAAAGTAGCAGAACGTATTCTAAGAACTAAGCCAACATGAGAATAGGGGAAGGAGATTCTGATAATAAGGATGACTACTATTATGGGTACAAAGAATAGGCACTAGGGGACTAGAATTTACTGGAAAAAAATGGCAAAGAAACCAAGGTATTTGGAGCAAATAACTAAAGAGGGAAAGCTAATAGAATGAGAAGAGGCCTGGAAGACATTTGGACTGCAAACTAGATACCGCCTTCCCTATCTGGGACTGATTTCAGAGCATAGGTAAAAAGAAAGGCATAGGGAAATCTTAAGTGAAAGACCTGCTCTGGTAGAGTTTTAAGTTGAATGTAGAACAGAAGCTGCTGTTAAAAAAGGGATTAGTATGGGATATAAAATATTGTGCAATAACTATAGGGATCAGACAGAGGAGATTTGAAAAGATTGGGAAGAAAGACTGGATGAGCAGTTTACAAAGAAACAATGGGAGGACCTATGTATGGCTCCCATATACATAACAAAGTCTAGAAGATTTAAGATTTTTTCTTGGGGTGTTTCCATAGGTATTTTTATACCCCAAGCACACTCCAAAGAATTTATCCTCAGGTAGATGGCAAACATTGGAGGTGTGATGGGGAAGAAAGACGTAACTGGGAACATGCGTTTTGGAAGTGTAATGAGCTGGCAGACTTTAAAAATTACCTCCAGAGTAATCTGTCAGAAATATTGGGTGAACAAATGGGTGTAACTAAGGAAATTATTTTTTGAGCTGTGATGCAGGATCTGAATTGCCTATAGAAGGTAAGACCTTGTTAATTTTAATTCTGGTGGCTGCCAAAATATCAATTACTAGAAAATGGAAATCCTAGTCTAAACCAACTCTAGTTGAAGTAGTGAATACAGTAACAGTGATACGTAGTTATCTGCCATCACTGCCACATTGCATTGAGGCCTGAGACAGACAGCCATTTTCCCACATAGATGCTCTATCCTTCTACTGGAGGATATTATTCCTGACACCTCACAATTGGCTAAAAGAGTGTGTAACTGCTGCACCTATCTCCTATGACCTTCACCTGTACGATAACTGCTGCAGTCATCTATTAGTGTGTCCCACATCTGTGCAAGTGATAAAGACTGTGTCCTCCCCAGCCCCTTAACTTGCATGAGTACGGTAATGTCTGATGCCAGTCTTGCACAGCCTGGTGGATACTGCAGGCACCATGTGACTCTATGTTGTCTATACCATGGCCAGTAATTGTGGATTGACATTGCCTCTTTGCCAGTTCTGTGATGTATTCTACTTACCACTGCCTCACATTTGGTACCACTGCTGCCTGATCTTCCTGACCTACTTCTCAGCTACTGCTCCTGCAGGTATGGTGAGCTTTGTTGCTCTAGTTTCTACAATGTCTTGTTATGCAACATGCACATATAACAAAGACTTGACTGTAGGTCTCTGGTGAGTCCTGCAGTGCCCCTCTGGAAACAACAAAGCAGCAGAGCCATCCCTTCAGTAGGCCAAAAGCCACACTCTGGGTTTCTGTGTGCACAGCATTATGTGCCATATTTGCCATAGTCTGGGGCTGCAACTGGGGGTCATCAGCCATTGCCCAAGCATATGTCCAGAATCACCTGTAATACATAACCGTCTTGCCATTATAGGTGGCCTGCTTGCATGGTAACTTTATATACTGAACTCTGTACATACCTGCTATATATGTACCTGCCAATCTCCCCATCAACATGAGCCTTTGCATAAGTCGGATGTGTGCCATATGTATGAATTCTGGGAACTGCCTAGGTGGTACACACATGCATTGTAAATGATGCCATGGGCATTCCACACCACCTGACAGATGAAAGAGTAGAAAACCTTGTATTGATGTATCTGACACCCTGTGAGAGGTGACACCTTGATGGCAATGTATGTGTGCTACATATGCTATCAATGGCTCCCTGACCATGACAGAAATGGGCTTCACTGTAAATCACCAACACAGAGTGAATCTCTTCTCTTTTCTGTAGTCTTTGGGAACTATATATACTCCTCCACATGCTGTAACATAATGTCAAGGACCTGGTGTAGGACTTGTAGGGTTGATGACTGCAATATTCCTAGTGTGCCCCACCCATAGGTCACTGAAAGATCCCTATAGCTAGGATGGTTAAAGCTACATGAATCTTACTGTCCACTGGGATAGGCAGTCTCTGCAGCTCCCTTCCTTCCAACTGAGGGTGACATCATAAGTCAACAAGTTTTTGTATGGTATCACTATTCACACAGTAGTAGTCCATGATCTTGTCTGGAGAAAGTAAGTAATGCACAGAGGACTGCAGCCCACCACATCACAAGCACTGGCCACTAAAACATACTGTTCAGCTGCTGCAGTTACAGTCATCGTAGATCACCTCTACATCACCAATCATTGATGCTTAGAGTAAGTCTATGCTGTAGCACTGTGGACCTCCTTTATGTCTCTCTGAATCACACTGCCATGTTTGATGACATCATTTGCATAATTAGTGTGCCTCATTTGCTTCAGAAACCTTATTTCCATATCACTGTGGTCATTTGCATACACTGAACATCATGTTATTTTAGCCCTAGCATAACTGCACCACTTGTATCTCTGAATTGTCTCCTCCCTCTGTATTTATGCCACTGACCCGATTTCTTTTAGTCACATGCTGCCTGCTATGCCTACTGATAATCAGCTCCCTCCTGACCAATTTGTCCATTTGTTTACTATCACCAGGGCAATGGGCCAGCAGGAGGGGCCCATTATTAAGGTAGCAATCATGGGTAGTTTGTGTGGCCATACCTTTTTAGCACATGTCCAAATATGCAAGGGAAGGGGCATGCAATAGGCTGTCTATGCTGCACATTCCCTCACTTCCACAAAGGATGTTGCCATGATGCAGCACCAGCTAACAACCTCAAAACATGATTTCCCCAGTCTCCAGTGGAGAAATTGCACCTCCCTGGGTGCTCCCAGTGTATGTGTGTGTGTGTGTGTAACCCTCCTTTCACCCACAGGATAGGTAAGTTGGCAAAGCCCCTTCACTCCTCTTACTCCATGCCTGGCTACTCCAGGCCAGGGTCACTGTTCAAACCACTGTTGCCTGGGTTTCAGTCAGGGCATGATCCCTCTGCATTGCAGAGGCAGGCTGCCCGTACTGTTTTACACAGCAGTAAGTGCAGTCTGTGAATCTCAGCCAGAGTTACTTGGCCTTTTTCAATAACTTAATACAATTCACAATAATGCTATTTCATATGTGTACCCATTGAATATGCTTTCTCAGGTCCAGGACAAACAAGTTCTTTTTGCATTCCAAATGGATATGCCATGGCTACTGTCCATACAAAAATCACTTTAAGAAAAACGTAAATATTTTCACTATTTAACATTTCAGGCAGTTACAAACAGTGTAGGGATGTCTTAGGTCAATGACATTTAATCACTGTAGATTTCAGTGATGTTTTAGTGTAGTTGTTCCTTAACTCCATAACTATTCCTTCTTAATGCTGAATGCTATAGGTTGCATTTTAGTGAGACCAGCTCTTTTCTTTGAATTCTGACAAGATCCTGCATCTCCAGTCTCGATATCTATAGCTGTATCTATACCTCTATCTAATTCATAGGAATATGTATTTTCTAGTAATCAGTATTTTATTACATTTTGTAAAATTAAGTAACATGGTATATACATAGATACAGAAACATACACCAAAATGGAGCAACTACACCTAATGAGGTTCTATAAAATACCTGCAGAATAGTGTATAGGACAGGTGGTTTTACAATAAATATACTCACTGTATGAATTTTGTTCCACTGGCCTACAGAGATAAAACCCTGATTATGACCTAGGTGATGCAAGTTTGTGTAAGAACTCAGGAAACTGTAGCAGTTGGTGTTTGGAAAGGAAGGAAGGAATAATGCTGCTATAACTACTCACATCTCTTTGGAGAGAGGCTGAGAGTAATGATCTCATATGTACAGGTTGTTCCTAAACACTAGTGGAGCCAGACCAAGCATCTGGGTGGTATTGGGAAGCATCCCCACTCTAAAGCAGGATGGTACTGACACTCCTGAGCCATATTTCATAGTGACAGTGACCTTCAGCAGTATAACAGCATGTGTTGGGGTGCATCCACCTTCATGTGTATTAGCCATAGAAGCTAAACTGCAGTCTGACACCATTAACTAGTTATCCACTCCCTAACTGCTGGGACAAGGTGCAATCATGGCATAAGCTCAAAACATATGCTGCCCTGCCCAATGAAGGATAAAGCTAGGACCTGATCCATGATGGCAGTGGGACCCAGAGGATGGATAGACATATAGGCTAAGATGGCCTGCTGTTAATTGTGGCACCCCCAGATAAGGCCCACTGGTGACAGTATGACAAGAGGAAATGGGCTGATGAATGAGAAAGGATCCACAGGGAAAAGTGATTATAGAATAAGCAGATCTGAAAAAGCAGGTCCATCTTCAATAACTCCTAGACCTAAGAGTACAGGCATTAAGACCACAGTGCAGACCAAACCTCCTCAGTAAGGCCACAGTGCAGACCAAACCTCCTCAGACTGCTCATCACCTTACTCCAGTCCAGTAATGCACCATGTTGCTCTCCATCTCCTGTTCTGAGGTTAGCCAATGGGTTGCTTAATAATAAGCAGTGATAAAACCTTCTTTCCTGAGAAGGGAGAAGTGGTGCAGGTATGCTAACAAGGAAGACCCTACTGTTAAACATCTGTCAGTATGTTCAGCACATAATTTTCATATGTGAGAAGGGGAAGGTCCTTCTACAGTAACTCTTAGGAAAGAGTCCCAAGCTAATACTTCCAATTGGTTTTCCTGACAGGAACATTCCCTTGATATTGGAAGCTCCAAAGGATGATCTGAATCTCAATATTGGATCCCGTTTTGGAATGCTTTCCAAAGATATGATGACTAATGTTATATGTATGTACTTGGACCTTTTCTCCCCGGGCCTTTGCTGAAAAGGGGCTTCGGCTCAGTCAGATATTCCCGGTCAACAAATGTAAAATAAAATAAATAAATGTTAAAGTTAGGCCACATAACTGCTGAAATATCATCAGCTGGTGCTGCACTCCAGAAAAAAAAAACAGAAGTCGCCATAATTCTGTTGTAATGTGCTTTAGGCAGCTACTAGTAAGAGTGTTTGTATTTCAAATAACAAAGTTTTATGAAATAGTTAGCCATCTTGAATGTGTGATCTTCAGAACCGAATGGCCTAGTTCCTAATAGAAATGGAAACAAAGAACGGCAAGTCTTTTCTCATTTATTCAGCTCTATCAACATAATATTTCTTTAACAAGATACATATATTCAGTGAAACAAATACTTCTGAGTTTGAAAAGACAGGAAAGAAAACAGGCAGATAGATACACCGGTTAAGATTTGTTCAAGTGCTGACCTTAGGCATACAGATGGTGTAGTCTGGAGAGAAACTCTGTTTTGTGAAAGACCAGATATGAAAACTCTATAAACAGAGCTTGTAGTTTTGAAATTCTTCTACCTGAAGTGATTACCACTAAGAAAAGGTTTCCAGTAATAAGCTTCAAATTTGCAAAATGGACAAGATCAAAACAAGTCATCATGATGTTTTTAATACTAAAGTGCAATTTCCAAGCAAAGGGTACCTTTCTGAATGCTGAAGGCTGCTCTGCTGAGTTTCAAAGGTAAAGTATTACCTGAAGCCACTGCTGTCATTTATTTACCTTTAAGGAAAGACCTGCAGAGTCTTGAAGAGGTCAAGAAATTAGAGTGAAGCCCCTCATGAAAACTGGAAATACTCATGTACAAAATATAGACAAGGAAGTCTAGAATTATTGGAAGAGAGGCTTAGAATGGATCTAATCCCTTAGTAGTGAACCAAACAGAAAAGAATGCCTATCTGATCTTATAGGTTTCTCTTGAAGTGGGCTTCTGAGGAGACAATAACATGTCCACTGTTCATCCACAAAAAAGGATTATTCACAAGTAATTATTTGAAATCTAGGGATCTGCTTTGCTGACTTCCTACATATGGAGACCAAATAGCTGAAATTCCAGGTTTACATATACTAAGTCAAAGACTGCCATTTCTTAAAGTCTCCTTTTTTGTCACTTGTTTCTTATTGGGTGGGTTGTCTGGCAGGAGAAAGGATGAGGAATAGGAGTTGTCAGACAAGCGATCATATAAAACCTGGATGTAGCTGCATTTACCTAGCTGTCCCTTATTATGGATTACCATGATGACAAGTGGAGAGACAGTTATCCCCCAAAATGCCTCCAGATGGGAGCAGCTGGGCAAAGCCCTGACCACTTGTAGATGGACATAGCTCAGTAGTGATTTTCAAAAACCTTTGGGTTCACAACCTTTCTGCAAATTACTGTGGGAGTTAGAGTTTCTCCCATATTGCTGCTGTTCTTGTGGCTGCTACCCCTGCTTGAATGATATTTGTCAAGGACTTTTCTCTGTGTTCTGAAGAATGGGTGTTAAGAGGACTGAAACTGAATGCCAGTAGACATGATAGCTTTACCTTCTTAGAGCGCTTTCATTTCTGTCTGAAACAATGTTGGTCCTTTAAAAGTGGCATTGATAAAGGTCACTTTAGTGTCCTCAGCAAAGTCAGGCAAATGGAGCCACACATGCTGGTAAGTAGCTATGTTGGATCCCTTGGCTCTGGCTGATCCCTCAGTAGCATTGCATGAGATGTGTGTCATTAGATGCATCATTGTAGAAACCATATTTGAGACAAAAGCTTGCTCTTTGACTCCATCAGGCAACTGGTACATGTCACATTAGACAATTATTTGGAAATCTACCATATGAGTAAGGTGCTCCTTCAGTGAAAAAGTAAATGATACATATACCCACTTCCCCCAGGTGATCACTCTGGACTCCTTATCTGGAGAGTAGATAACTTGGTTCTGTGGAATGGGAGCCTCTTTTATAGCAGCTGCCAAAATCAAGGTATCCAACTTAGGAGTCTTAGACTTGAACTTCGACACTCTGGAAAGCCAAATGGAACGGATTGCTTCCCAACTGACCAGAGCTATAGTACCCAGATTCTCCCATGTGACACTGGTGACTAATTTTGGAATATCTGCCAAAGGAGGGCCCACCAAAAACATACCCAAGATATTGTTGGATCTACCTAAATGCTTCTCCAATATCTGCATCATCTCCAGAACACCAAACTTAAGGTCATCTGATGACCAAAGAGGAATCAGTATCTTCCACATGATCAATGTTAGCCATGGGAGACTACAGCTGAATCAATGTGCTTCCTCTTGCATGTGAACCTTTGAAAGGGAATCTAAAAAGAAGAGTAAGCTGTCTCTTCTGAGATGAAATCAGGTTGGGAGGTTGCAGAAGGTCAGTCTCTCTCTCTCTCTATCTCCTGGATGACAGTCTACAAGGCTTTCACTCAACAGAAAGTTTCCAAAGAAAAGCGCAATGTCAGCAGCAAAGCTAGGTGTGACGACAGGGATATCATAGCAATGACAATTGCTGGCTAAGAATTGACAGCACTTCTGATGTCTTTTTATTGGCTTTGAGAATGCTCAAGCAGATTACTCCAACATGGAGCCTGAGGGCTATGATATTGTCACTGGAGGGAATTAAGCTAATGTCAACATCAATGGGGCAAGGTGAATAACCAGATCTAAATTCACGATTATGGCTTAGAAGGCTCCGCATTAAGATAATCAACTTTGTGCAGGTGTCTGCATCAACTCTTGCTGTTGACGTCCTCCGGGACAGAACTATGAACTGTGAAACTGGTGAGGAAATTCTAAGTGCTCTGAGCTTTGTGGTTGAAATACTTGTCACCTCCCTGCCCCTTACAGAAATTGGGTGGGGGGCATCAGAATGTTTCCCTTGAGTCTTATAGAAAACCTTGGCAAATTTGGCACAACTGAAATTGAAAATACCAGAAGTAGGGCCTTGCTTCAGTGTCACATGTTTGAAATCAAAAGTAATTGAAACTTCTCTGTTTGTTCCAGAATCTAAAATGTTAATCAAATGTAGAAGTGTGGCCAAAGTCAGTAGAAAAGTGGTCCTCTCAATAGTTATTGCATGCATCCTGTTTACAGGCAGTTCCACAATGGAATGACTAACCACAACTATAAAGGAGAACATTCTAATCCATTTCATTATTTTGCTCTTCTTTTTAGCTGATAACTCAAACAGGAGATTTTGAGGCCTCTGTCTTAAGAAATGAAAACGCAAAAGCTGAAAGCTTCATCACCAAGAAAGATGGGACCATGTTTGACAAAATCTAATTAAGATGGCAAAGATTTTAAGTAAAGATGTAATATAAGTTGATTCCTATGCCTATGAGTGTAAACATAAAACTTCTTGCAAACAGACCTCTTTGAAGTGTTTCCCTCTCACAAATAAAGTACCTACATCTTGTGCTGATCATGGGGAGGAATTTTATTCTCAATGAGGTGATTATGAAAACCTTGGTCCTTCTTGACAAAGAGTAGCTGCTCAAAGTACAGGTTATCTCTGTTCTTCTTCTTCTTTTGACTTTTCCTGGTTAGGGGTCGCCACAGTGGATCACCTGTCCGCCCATGATTGGCAGTGGAGTTTTTTCAGTGTCGAGTTTCCAGGCCGGCACTCAACCTTCCACGGAAGGCACACACACACACACACACACACACACACACACACACACACACACACACACACACACACACACACACACACACACACACACACACACACACACACACACACTCATGCCTAGGGCCAATTTAGTTTGTCCAATCCACCTACAGCATGTCTTTGGGATGAGGGAGGAAACCAGAGCACCCGAAGGAAACCTACGCGACCACAGGGAGGACATGCAGACTCCACACAGAAGGTATATCAGCTGAGGAAGGGAAGAAAATAAGAGATAAAAGTGTCAACAACCTTCTGTTTTGTTTTGTTTTTTTAAACACAGAAGCAACATGTTGTTAAATAGGGCACAGACCAGAAACAAAAAAAAAGTTTCCTGACATAAATATTTGGTAGACAAGTAAAAAAAAAGATTTCTTAAAACCCATACAGCTAAAGAAATTAACAAAATGTTCTTAAAAAGAACAATACCTATAAACACTCTAGAACAATAGCACTAACTGCTAAAGATAAAACCTGGAGGACATTTATAAATGTATCCAGGCTGAAGCACAGAAACAAAAATGTGGAAACAGCGAGTATTGTGAAGCATTATAAGACGGGCAGATGCTGAGCTGTTTGGTATAGTTTGATTTCAGATCATAATATTCTTCCATGAAGGCAAAAGTGTAATCTGATATATTTAGGTGTGTACAAGGTATTCAGAAACTAATAGCAATCTGAAAGTCTCCAACAGTCAGAAAAACTGAGTTTGTAATACATACACCTGCTACCTTAGTTTCCTTTCCCTCCCAGTTAATTGGGATTCCAAGAAAACCTTTATGGTCTCATCATGAATAGTAAGTGTAGCTAATAACAAAGAAAGAAAACATTGTGAGACTGCATTAGAATATGATATTATATACAGAAAAAACAGTGTTATTCTGGTAAAGGAGCACTGGCATGTGTGTGTGGTTGTGTGTGTGTATATATATATATATATATATATATATATATATATATATATATATATATATATATATATATACACACACACACACACACACACACATATATATGGATCTATTTCTAAATTTCAGACTTTCAAAATGTCGAATTTCTTATGGTCAAGACCATAAGATAAAAGTTTTAGAACTTCATAATTTAAATTAAGAAAAAGAAAATATATATTTTTTTACAGGGGGCAAGCCCCCTTGCACCCTCCACACCCCCTGCTAATTAAATATACCAACTCTGTGATCACACTAGAGCATGGAAAACAATAAATATGCCATTCCATGCTGTACAGCAATCTCCATTTAAACAGTCTGAAATTTCAAAACTTCAATCTTATTTTTATTTTATTTTATATTTGTTAACCCGGAAAGTCCGACTTAGAATGAGCCAATTTTCAGCGGAGGCCCGGGGAGAAACACTCCAGACACATGTCTTTATAACGTGGGGGAAACCGGAGCACCCGGAGGAAACCCACATAAATGCAGGGAGGACATGCAGACTCCGCACAGAAGGCATCCCAGCTGAGAATCGAACCGGAGAATCTTTTGCTGTGAGGAGACAAATTTACCGCTGCATCACTGCTCCATCCTCGTCCATAATGTTGCGTCTCGACCATAAGAAATTCGACATTTTGAAAGTTCAAAATTTAGAAGCAGACCCATGTATACACACACTCCTCCCAACTGCTACCCTGAATTTCCCCCAATGTTTTCTTCAGCAGGGAAAATTTTTCCAAAGCAAAGCTCAAGCAGTAGGACCTCAATGGGGCAAGACTGGTCATGAGAAGGGGGCCATCAACAAGTGGTGGTCAGTCAAGGCCTCTATATATGGGTAGAACATGCAATTAAAGTAAATGTGCACATTGTCTGCTTAAGCAGGGATATGCTAGATATTTGTCACTTTCCCATTCTTACAATTATCGCTGCACTTTGTGAAATCCGTAATCTCACCAGGCGTCATACAGACAGTGAGGAATCCCACTACTCCCCGCCTCTAGGATAAGGCAGGTGGCCAGCATATGCTTTCTAAATTTGTTTATTTATGCTTTGCATTTGTTAACTGGGTAAGCCCACAAGGCACAGCCCTCTTATGGGCAACCAGTGAATACTGTCTGGCTAAGTCACACAGTAGGCAAATGGAAGTAGAGGGAGTCAACCCCTTGACAAAAGGATGAATTTCTTTAGCAGATCATAGTCTTACTCTTTTGTGCTAAACTGCTCTATCCTATCCTATTCTATCCTAGCCAGGTGACCCATCCAGCCCAGCTCATTCCCAAAGCTAGGTCACTCACAGCAAAGGTGTGTGCTCTGCTTGTGTGCCAGTGAGATGGCTACCGGAATACTAATATCAACAAAATGCCACAAAGCATCAATGAGATAACTCTTGTTGAAACACCTAATGCACACAACTGCTACCTTAAGGTACCCTTTCCCTACCAGACAATTTGGATTCCAAGATAAGCTTTTTGGTCTCGCCATGAATAGTTCAGTGTTAGCTAATGGGGACGAAAGAAAACATTGTGACACTGCATTAACTGAGTCCGGTACAGAATGAACAGATAACTTTAATGGCTTTACTTCAAGTTTCTGTTGTTACTTGTTTATCAAAATTCTTGTTGTCACTGGAATCATCTTGCAGTACAATGAGTATAAGGCACTGATAAAGGCTTTATTCTTTGGAAAATATGTAATGCACATGCAATTATATCTGCTCCTTCCCACACTCTGCTGTAAAAGCATTCCCTAATTTTTCCTTATACCCTCCACAGCCTGTCACTAATGTTAGGAGACTCTTTCACATAATCAGACTGATACTACATCATAACACTTGATGTCATAATATTGAATTCAGTCAGAGCCAGATCACTGTCAAATGGGGCCTTAGGAAGGGTAATGGATGTGGGCCCCCCCACGCAGCAGCCCCCACCCCAATTCTAGTGTCCCATTACTTGGCTATTTATTTATTTATTTTATTTTACATTTGTTGTCCGGGCTAGTCTAGCTGGAGATATTTCCATTTTCAATAGAGGCCTGGGGAGAAAAGCTCCACATACTTAATAATAATATAGAAAATACAAAGCAATAAGAGGCAATGCCACATACCTTAGGAAGGAATTAACATAACATTGTACAGTAAACCATCAGGATTAACAAATTATGGTACATAACATTTACAGCACATTTGTTGCCAGAATAGTAATTTAAAGAAAGAGTGAGAAGTGAGGTTACAAGCTAAGAGTAGTGTATTAATCAGGGTTGCAGCAAGGGCATAACCAGTGGGTTTTTAGGTGATTTTTAAGATAATGTTTGAAGAGGGGAAAGGAGGAAATTGAGGTTAGGTTGGGTGGCAGCATGTTCCATTGCTTACCAGTGGTGATGGAGAACAAGGAGTCACTAGCCAAGTTGTTAGATTTGGGTATATAAGATAGGAGTTTATTAGAGGAGCGTAGGGAATGAAGATTATTATAGGGTGTTATAAGATTGTTTAGTGTAGGTGTGTTGTTAGGTAGGTAGAAGATTTTATGAGCAATTGTTAGTTGAGAGAGTAGCAGAGCATTTTACAGTTCAAGCCAGTCTAGCGATGTAGATTAGTGCAGTGATGGGTTCTATAGGGCTTACCAGTTACAAACCTCGCAATACTGTTGTAGGCTTTGGTAAGTTTGTTGAGATTGTTTTGTTTTAAATTAGTACAAATGGGAGAAGCATAGAGGAGGGTAGAGAGTAAATGAGAATGGGCAACTGTAGTTCTTGCTTTAGGGGTAAGGAAGGGTCTTATCCTATAAAAGGAGCCTAATTTTCTGTTAACGGACTTAATGGTGTTATTAATATGATTGTCAAAAGTGAGTTTGTTGTCTTTTGTAACTCCTAATAACTTACAGGTCAGCTCAGGTGATATAAGGGTTCCATTACTAGCTAGGATGGAGAAGTGTATGGGAGGGGTCTTGTTGTTAGGAGTAATCAGAAGTAATTTTTTTTTTGGCATTCAAGAGTAGGCACCGGTTTTGGAACCATGTTTCTACTATGGAGAAGACAGTTTGGCTTAGAGATTGAAGTTCAGGGAGAGATTTTGCAGAACAGATGATAGTAGAATCATCAGCATACTGTATACAGGTGGATTGAGGAATAGCTACATGAAGATTATTTATGAAAAGAGAGAAGAGAAGGAGTCCAAGAATAGAGCCTTGAGGGACACCTAGTAAAACTGGGAGATATGAAGACAAGTGATTTCTCCTGAGTTACCACAAACACTGTTCAAATCCATCTGTGTGCACACTCTTTTCTTTACTTCTACAGTGATTACAGATATTTGGATTTAATTTAAAAATTTTATTTCAAATTGTATAGCACAAACACTGATAGACATTTGCTAAACAAAACAATACAGTCTCACAATGAAAACAAACTTAGCATTAACAGTAAATTTCTCAAACCTTGAAACCTACATTCATCAAAACGGCATTGAATCCCACATTCAAAGAAAATGCATCTGGCCAGTGGCAGATTAAGTTTACCTTTGGCTGTTTTCAAACCATAAGCCACTTGTACTCATTTTTAGGAACATTCATACATGCTTGGGTTCCTCTATTCACCTTCTTGAGTGTACTAAATTATATTCCTTGTATAATACAGCACCACTTATTAGAGTGTGTTTTAAATTTGCAGTTTTGAAAATTTTTCCAGTAAGCAATTGTCGCTCGTCTCTCTCTAATATAGATGCAAACAGGTGGGGTATTTCATTTATATGCTTTATTACATAAAAACACATCAGGATGGATAGCAGCATTACAAAATATAAACAAACTGATTAACTGACAGACCATACAGACATACATGCTTACATCTCAACAGCTTACTACAAAATGGCAGTCAGGCTCTCACATGCTCAGTATTTATACACTTGTGCAAGCCCCTGGAAAGCTTCTTAAAGGCATACATACATATTGAAAACCAAGAAAACCGAAAAACTAATAAATATCAAAAGAAAAACGAGTTGAATGGTAGGAGAAAGCTGAAATAAGCAAATACGAATAACGTAATGCTAAAGCAACTAAAAACTTTAATATGGTAAGTGCTTTCAGTGGTAAAAATATTCCACCTTCTTCAGACCCAGAACAACATAAAACTGATGCTTATATAGCTTGTAGTTAATTATCAATTAGTCATTCAATCAACCAATAAAAATAAAACCAGATAAAAGTATAATATTTAAACAGTATGAAACCTGCTCAAAAATGTTACAATGTTAAGTACATAATACTCAATTTATAAATAACATTAAATATATATGTATAACATGTGTAAATGTTATACTGAAAAATCACATTTTAAAAAGCTACTAGGGCAAAACTGAAAATGTATAATATGTGATAATGACATGAATTCACTGTAAGAATTAAGATATTTAGCTAAATATAGACACATAAAAAATATATAGTAATATGTAAAAAATAATTAATTGCATGCTGGTTAAAAACTAAAATTTGATCATAATAATACTGAATATATTACCAAAAACAAAGTCCATATTTTTATATATATGAAACTGTGTAAATGTTACTATGTTTCAAACTTAATCAGCAAAAAGGTACAGTATCAAATTCAAAATCTTTTATGCAAAATTAATATGTTATCTATTTAAAGCTTTTAATTTTAACACGCTTTTAATAGACACAAATTCATTTAAACCAGGGAAAATGTATGCAGACGTTTTGATTTGCCAATACAACTCATTTTGTTCTAATAAAAGTTGCCAAGGCCCCCCTCTCAGGTCTAAAAGTGTTTGGTGTACAACCAAAAATAAAAACTCATGTGTTGGAAATTGTAAAATATGCCGAGCAAGAGCATTGTTAACATCACCTTTACTAACAGCATAAAAATGCTCGTATATTCTTTGTTTTAGTTTCCGCTCGGTCTTACCTATATAAAATGAGGGACAAACCTGACAGCAAGCTGCATATACTACAGCTTTGGACTCACAAGCACTTAACCAGCAGCAGTTGAATGATGTTAATGGCTCTAGTTCAACTGCTAACAACCAGGTTTTTCAAGTGGACAGGGATTCAAACCACAACAACCAGAACAATCAATCGAACCTGAGACGGCAAGGGAATTGGAAGAACAATCGGAGGAACAAGAGGAGGAGATAACACCAATTGCACCTAATGAACCAGAAATTTTATTGAGCACACACAGTGACTTTAAAATTTTCAACTATACTGCTTTAACTGTAGATCAAAATATGGTCGATTTCTTTGCTAAAGGTCTTTCCTTTGTCCCCCATCAAAAAACTAATTTTGTAAAAATGATAGTTGATCTTAAAATGTATGTGCGCAAATTTAATTTAGCGGTTCTGATGGGGACCAATTCTACACTTGTGAACTCTCTACGAGTTTCTAGTTTGTTTAACCCCCCACTTGTACCCACATTAATGTCCTTTGAAAAAATGTGTGAGATAGATTTAAGGAGACTATCAGATAATGATACGCATGTTAGATTAATGCACACTAACATTATTTCTGAGGACAAACAATACATCGACTTGATACACAATTGTGGTATTAGAGTTATGAAGCCGGACAAGGGAGGGGGCATGGTGTTTATGAATCAGTCTAACTATATTAGTAACATGCGTGAACACATGGATTCTGTGGTATATACCCCTGCTAGTTTACATCAGGTTAATACTGCATACAGGCACATTAGAACTGCTCTTGACGATTTATTTCTGGAAGGGTCTATTGACATAGACACCTTTCAGTATCTTTCTATGGCAGCACCTAGAATTCCTAGTATTTTTGGGACTCCAAAACTACACAAGGATATCAGGAACCCCCCTTTTAGACCCATTGTTGATGGTAGGGGTTCGATTACTTTTGCTTGTGCTAAATTGGTAGATAGTATTCTTAAACCACTTATTAACCAGGAGTTACAAATATGTCGTGATTCGTGGAGTTTCCTGGATAATATTAACAACTTGGAGTATAAGGACAACAACATTTTTGTTACGATCGATGTAAAAGATCTATACACAGTCATCCCCACCAATTGGGTATAGAATGGGTGAGAGAATTTATGTTGTCCAAGAATGTAGAGCATGATAAAATATGTCTGGTTGAAACACTTTTGGATCTGATTCTTTCTAATAACTATATTATGTTTGACAAGAATATATTTTTACAAAATAAAGGGGTAGCCATGGGGTCCCCATGTGGTGCCAGTTTCGCCAACAGTGTCATGGCATATTGGGAACATAATTTTTTGTTCCCTGATAGTGTTTTTCAGGAAAATGTACTATGGTACACCTGATACCAAGACGACATGTGTCTGGTATGGCAAGTTGACATCAAACTGATCGAAGGATTCATACAACATATTACCAACAAAACCAATTTTCTTGAATTCACTTATCAAGTAGGGGTAGATAGCATAACATATCTTGATGTACAACTGATTAATGACAGGTATAACAAGCAGTATAAAGCTACCATTTATAGGAAACCTACCTACTCCAATGCCTTCCTGCACTACACTAGTGAACATCCATATCACCAGAAAAGGGCAGTTGTTGAGAGCTGCACGGATGGTTACTGAAGATGTTGACTTTGACTTAGAATGTAACAAGATGAAGTCCATGTTCACAAGTAAGGGGGTATCCTATCAAATTATTTTTAGAAACACTTATAGAAGTTAAAGATAAGAGATCCACAGGTTGGTTTAAACCTATTTTAACTAGTAGAGCATATAAGGATGGTATTACTACCAATACTAATCTAATTACACGACAGCATGACAAAAATTATGACAGTGTCACGTTATTACATCTCAGTTTCCTATCTACTTTTTCAGCTGACACGGCAAGAGTCAAAGAGATTTTTATAAAAAATTGGGCATTAATTTTGGAAGAACCATCCATTTGTACTAAGCTAGGTATCAGACCCCGCTTCACTTTTAGAAGGGGTTTTAACCTTAAAAATCTGTTGGAAAGGCATAAGAATGAGCATCTAGGTACGAACAAGCGGGTACATAAAGGTATGCGTAAATGTGGGCATTGCACACAGTGTAAACACATTCAAGTGACTACTGACATCAATATTAATAACAAACACTACACAATAAATGGCTCCTTTAATTGTGAGTCCAAAGCTGTAGTATATGCAGCTTGCTGTCAGGTTTGTCCCTCATTTTATATAGGTAAGACCGAGGAAACTAAAACAAAGAATATACGAGCATTTTTATGCTGTTAGTAAAGGTGATGTTAACAATGCTCTTGCTCGGCATATTTTACAATTTCCAACACATGAGTTTTTATTTTTGGTTGTACACCAAACACTTTTAGACCTGAGAGGGGGGCCTTGGCAACTTTTATTAGAACAAAATGAGTTGTATTGGCAAATCAAAACGGCTGCATACATTTTCCCTGGTTTAAATGAATTTGTGTCTATTAAAAGCGTGTTAAAATTAAAAGCTTTAAATAGATAACATTAATTTTGCATAAAAGATTTTGAATTTGATACTGTACCTTTTTGTTGATTAAGTTTGAAACATAGTAACATTTACACAGTTTCATATATATAAAAATATGGACTTTGTTTTTGGTCATATATTCAGTATTATTATGATCAAATTTTAGTTTTTAACCAGCATGCAATTAATTATTTTTTACATATTACTATATATTTTTTGTGTCTATATTTAGCTAAATATCTTAATTCTTACAGTGAATTCATGTCATTATCACATATTATACATTTTCAGTTTTGCCCTAGTAGCTTTTTAAAATGTGATTTTTCAGTATAACATTTACACATGTTATACATATATATTTAATGTTATTTATAAATTGAGTATTATGTACTTAACATTGTAACATTTTTGAGCAGGTTTCATACTGTTTAAATATTGTACTTTTATCTGGTTTTATTTTTATTGGTTGATTGAATGACTAATTGATAATTAACTACAAGCTATATAAGCATCAGTTTTATGTTGTTCTGGGTCTGAAGAAGATGGAATATTTTAACCACTGAAAGCGCTTACCATATTAAAGTTTTTAGTTGCTTTAGCATTACGTTATTCGTATTTGCTTATTTCAGCTTTCTCCTACCATTCAACTCGTTTTTCTTTTGATACATACATATTGATCTGTGTTCTCCCTCTTAAATAAACTGCCCTCAAATTAAATGACATTAGAGTAAGACATTCAATAATATAGACATTAGAAACCAACACAATGTTCATGTCCAAGTTGTTGTGTATCTGTAACGTGGTCTGGAAATTCGTCCTGATCTAGTGACATAGTAATAAAAATTGGGTTTAGCAATAGGGACAGTCTTCAGTGAGCAACTCATATCAGGAACTGCAGGATTCATCTCAGGGACAGGGATATTTACTGGAACATCTTCTGGAACTGGAATGCTAGACAACTCACTCTGATATATAGAGTCTTTCTCACAGGCTCAGTCACCAACATCAAATGTTTCTGATTCTGCCTAAACTCTACTCCTTGTGATTCCACAATGTACAATCTCGTCTCTGGGCAAATATTCTTCACAACTCCAATCTGATCATAACCTTTGGATGTCTGCATCCTCACTACCTCTCCTTCTTGTAATGGATTGAGCGGTTTGCTGGTTTTACCATAATAGGACTTGTGGGATAAACACTTCTTCAACAGATTGGCTTTCACTGATCTCTTGTTCTTGACACATGGAATCAGTGATTTGCTACTAATTGGTAATGTGGTTCTGGTTTGTCTCAACAGAAGTCTGAGTAGGTGAATCAAGATGTTTATCATGAGGAATATTTCTGAGATTCAAAAGATTCAGGAAAACATCACTATTGTCTCAGCTGACTTCTCTAGTAATTGTTTCTCACTTTGAACTACATGTTCTGCCAAACCATTTGACTGTGGATACTCAGGGCTACTCGTAACATGGGTAAAGTCCCACTCTTCAGCAAATCTTTTGAACTGTTGGCTTGTAAACTGTGCACCATTGTCAGAAATAACTTTGTGTGGACTACCACAGACTACAAAATGATGCTAGATTAGGAAGTAGGTCAGTCTCCAACCAATTTGAATAAGAGTCTACTAACACCAAGTAATGTTGACCATTCCATTCGAAAATGTCAGTGGCTACTGTCAACAAAGGTAGTTTGGGAATCTGGTTTAGCTGAAGTGGTTCTTTCTGTTGACATGACTTAGTACTTTTACATACAGAACAAGATGATAGCACTCTCTCAATGTCTTGTGACATAGAAGGCCAAAATACTAGTCCTCTTACCCTTCTTTGGGTAAAGTCTGCTCTTGGGTGGCCACGATGCAAGACAGTAATGTACTGTTGTTGCAGGGACTTTGGAACAATTACTTTAGGGCCTTTCATGATAAAACCATTGTCAAACAAAATCTCATCTCTGTATGGAAAATAAGGTTGCACTTCTATTGGTAAGCAAGACTGTTTTGACAACCATCCTTGTTTGATAAAGTGGTTGAGCTTCTGAAGAACTGGATCTGAGGCTGTACGACTTCTAAGCTCATCAGGAAGGGTGGAAGAAAAATTTCTCACTTCTATGATTTCAAAATCAAGTTTCTTATTTTCATGCTGTGCAGTGGTATTTCTGGACTATCTGGATAAAGTATCAGCAAGATAAAGAAGTTTGCCTTTTGTGTAGACAAGATTGAAATTATACTTTTGCAATTTCAACATCATGCTTTGCAATCTGGCAAGAGCTGTATGCATAGGCTTTTTAAAAATAGTAACTAGAGGTTGGTGGTATGTTTCAATCTGGATAGGTCTACCATAAATATAATCATGGAACTTCAAACATGCAAACACAATTGCCAAGAACTCTTTTTCTACCTGAGTATACTACATTTCAGTGTGGGTTAGAGTTCTCGATGCATAGGCAACAAGTTGACCCTTTTAAAGAATGACTGCACGTATACCAAATCTTGAAGCATCACATGAAAGAGCAACTGGTTTGTGAACATCATAGTATCTGAGAGTTGGTGGACTGGCAATTCTCTGTTTCAGGACATCAAATACTCTCTGGTATTGTTCCAACCATGAACAGAATACATCTTTACGTGTCAGTTACCTGAGTGGTGCTGAAAGTTGGCTAAAGTTTGGAATAAACTTGCCTAGGTAGTTAATCATGCCAAGAAAATGTTGTAGGGTTTGAACATTGTCTGGAGCTGGCATCTCAAGAAGAGCTTGTTTGCTTGGAAGGGTCTGATCGTAAGCTTGAACTGGTAAATAAATGACCAACATAAGTGACTTCTCGTAGCCTGAATTTGCACTTCTGAGGATTCAGCTTAAGATTCCCTTCACGTGCTCTTCCAGAACTTTCCTGAGGTTTCTGCCATGCTCAGCTTCACCATTACCTCTTACTAGAAGATCATCTACTATAATAGCACATGGATACCCAGAAAAAAATTAGCTCCATTGCACGTTGGAAGACTTCAGTGGCAGAATTTATCCCAAATGGCATTCTCAGAAATCTGTACCTTCTAAATGGAGTACTGAAAGTTGTTAGCAATGAGTATTTTCGGTCATGCAAAATTTGCCAAAATGAACTCTTTGCATCTAAGACAGAAAAACAGTGGTATTTGCCATAACAGCAGTTACTTCAACTGTGTGCATTGGGTGATGAGGTCTTTTCAGTGCCTTGTTCAAATCTTGTAGATCAATACATATTTTGATACCATCTGAGCTTTTCTTATGAGCTACCACTATGGATGATACCCATTCAGTCGGAGTAAATGAACCAACTGGACAAATTACACCACACCTTGTTGCACCATTTTATCTAGCTCAACTTAGACTTTGTTCTGCATAGCTACTGGAACTTTCCAGGCTGGCCTGACAAATGGGCTGACATCTGGGTCTAACCTCATGGAGTACACAACTGTAAGCTTACCTAGTTTGTCTTCAAAAAAATCAGCATTTGTAGAGAAAATATACTGGGCAAAATTAAAATAGTGGTCTTTTAAACTAACATGATGGACTTCCTTATTAAATGAATGCAGTCCCATTTTCAAACTGTCTCTGAGGCCTAATAATGACTGTATGTGCCCAAGTCATAGCTTCTCCCAGCAGAGTAACATGAAAGCACTACTGAGCCTTCCATTTGAATTTCTTCACCACCATAAGCAACAAGCTTTACATACTTAGCCAAATCAAGCTTCTCACCAGCACATATTCAAGCAAATGTTTCTGCAGAATAACATTGCACTTTGAATCTGTGTCATCTTTGGGCTCTATGGAAGACCCGTTTATCTGAAGAGTGCAAAATACTTCATTCTTTGCCCATACATCTACTGCATTGACTGTTTCACTAAGCACTGACACACCATCAACACAGAAATTAGGGTCACAGCTTTCTAAGTGATCGACTTGTTTCTTGAAATGTTCCCTTTTAATAAAAGAATGTGTGCCTTTTGACTTACAAAACCTTTTGAAATGATTCCACTTATTGCATTTTTGGCATTGTTGACCAGAACACAATATGTTGAAATGAAGCACTTGGAGCCTCGAGACACTCAAACAGACTCACTGATTGGGTGACTCCATTATGTCCAGAATAATGCACCAACTGTGTCAAGTGCTTTGAGGTCAAACAATTATAAGCCCCAGGATACCACCCAAAATGAATAGATCAATGAAGTGTTTGAAATGAATGCTAAATTCCAAGCTGAAAAAAAATGACATACATTATACATGTTACCCAGCAGAGGTAAATTATTTATTTATTTATTTTATTTTACATTTGTTGACCGGGATAGTCCGACTGGATACATGTCCATTTTCAGCGGAGGCCCGGGGAGAAAAGCTCCACAAAGGTATGAGACAATATAGTTACAAAAAAGTGAAATAGTAATAAAAATAAAAATAACAGAAAGGAAAAATAGGAAAATACAAATTACATACAATTTAGTTACTATAACCTAACAGTTTAACTACAGTTCTTAGTGCAGTTATTAAAGTAGTGCAATAGGAAAATTGAGACAGATTTTAAAATATGGTTACGGTGGTGAGCAGATAGTAGGCAACTGGATTAAAGGTCCCCTCTGAAGTTGTCCTAAAGGTTTTGGATTAGTTATGGAGTAAGTGAGGCCTATGTTTTACGGAGGGCATCTAATCTGGATATATGCATGGGCAGAGCCATTTTGCCTTAAAATATTGTTTTAGAGTCTTTTTAAATTGATCAAGGGAGGAAATTAGCCTAAGGTTGTTGGGGAGGGAATTCCATAGCTTTCCAGTGGTGTTAGCAAAGAGAGCTTCACCACCCATATTGTTGGATTTGGTGGTGTGGACAAGGTGTCTATTGGAGGAGCGAAGGCAGCTTAGATTGGAGTAAGGAATACTTATATTACTCAGTGCAGGGTTTTTTTCAGGTTGTTTTAGGATTTTAAATGCTTCTGTGAGTTGGTTCAACTTGAGAAGATTGGGTAGTTCTAACCAGTCAAGTTTTTTTCAGATTAAGGCAGTGATGTGTTCTAAAGGGCAATCCAGTTACAAATCTGGCTATGTGATTATAAGAAGCAGAGAGTTTGTTCAATTCACATTTGTTAAGGTAAGAAAGAACAGGAGAGGCATATAGGAGAGTAGAAAGAAGGTGAGTACGGGCAATGGCTAATTTGGCAAAAGGGTAAGAAAGTTCTTTATTCTGTATAAGGATCCAAGTTTCTTATTTACAGTCTTAATGGTTTGATTGATATGCATGTCAAATCTAAGTTTGTTGTCAATGACAACTCCTAGTAGTTTTGTATAGGGGTCAGGTGAGATGATGGTTCCATTATTGGATTGAATGGTGAGATGTGTGGGAGGAGGGGCAGGAGTGGGGAAAAGGAGAAGCAATTTGGTTTTGTTTGGGTTTAGGATGAGTTTACGCTCTGCAAGCCATTTTTCGACTGTAGTAAAGCAGAGTTGGGTGGTTATTTGTAAATTGGATAGAGAGACATCAGAACATATTAGGGTTGAGTCATCTGCATATTGGATACAGGTGGCTTCGGGGATGACTGAGTGTAGTTCATTTATGAAGACTGAAAAAAGAAGGGGTCCTAGAATAGAGCCTTGGGGAACGCCTATGGTATTAGGTAACAGGTGTGAGAGCTTATTGTGCCACTGGACTGCTTGTTGTCTTCCAGAGAGGTAAGCATGGAACCAATTGAGAGCTGAGCTATCTAGGTAAAGGGATTCCAATGTATGGAGAAGTAACTGGTGATTTACCATGTCAAAGGCCTTTGACAGGGCCAGAAAGAGGGCAGAGGATATTTTTTTATTGTTCCGGTTTTGGTTAATTGTATCAGTAAAGGAGAGGAGAGCTGTGGTCGTACTATGGTGAGGTCTGAAACCATGCTGGGAATTGGTCAGAAGATTGTTCTGGGTGAGATAATGAATAAGTTGTTTATGGACACATCTTTCCATAATTTTGGCTAGCGGTGACAGTATGGCTATTGGTCTGTAGTTTGATAAATGGCAAAAACTGGGACCATTTAATACAATACGTCCTATTCGCCATCGGGGAAGTGCAGCAAGCCTCAGCATGGTTTAGTCCTTTTTCATTATTTGATATGCATCCTCAAGGAGGGTTAGATATTGTTAGCTAAACTTAGAAAGAAGAGGAAACCCCATTTAAAAGTGTCATAGAACAGTATAACCGTTTACAAGATCATTTGAAATTGATGATGCCCATATTCTGAGAGTCAAAGCTACACAACAAGGGGTGTATAACAGAAATGCAAGGTCCAAGGAATGTAAAGCCAAATACAATGTGTTAATGTTGGTTACCCCCACAGAAAACATAATGACTAAATGTCTGGGTTCATTTAAATGATAAAAAAAATTAAATGAAGGAAACTACAGAGTCCGGCAAATTGGGAAGAGAAGGCCAGGACAGATATGTTCTAAAGTCATTGAAAGGAGTATAAATCTCTGTTAGCAGCACAGATTAATAACAAATGAAGGAAGAAAAATGACCTCAATTATGAAATTAGGGTAGATGATATACTACCCAAGTCACAAGAAAAAAAAAAAATAAAACAAAAGTTTCTGGTAAGGAACAAGGAAGTGTTTTCAGAACTGCCTTGTAGAACAAACCTGATTTAGCACCATATGCAGACTAGTTCAGGAGAAAAGGTCAACTTAAAACCATACAAAATACCAGAGTCACAATGAAAAGCAATAATAGAAGTAACACATGAAGGTTACAATGAGAGTAACACGAGTCAAACAGTCCTATAGTATTAATCTTCAAGCCTGATTGAGCCATTATGTTCTGTAATGATTTCAGGAAGCTGAGCATTATCTCAAAACTAAATAGTTACTCATTGCTTTGGTTAGATCAACTCATAAAAGGGCTGGGGTGGTGAAGGTTCCTAACTACATTAGATCTCACCAATTGGTACTTGCACATCTCTGTAATAACTTCAGCTGAATAAAAAAAAGGCTTCTTAATACCTGAGGAATTATACCAATATACCAACATTTCATTTAGGGGGCATGGTACCCCTGCAATGTTTCACTGTCTCATGGAATGAGACCTATGGCTTGCATGCTGCTGCCTGTCTCGATAATATCATTCACTTTTGAGAACTGGGACTGTCATCTGGCTAAGTTACAAGCTGTCCTAAATGCCTTAAAATCAAACAGGGTTAATTGTTAATACCTCCTAGAGCAAGGTAGGCATAATGGAAGTTAAATGCCTAGGATATGTAATAGGAAGGAGGGTTGTAAAATAAAAGGGAGAGGCAGTGAAAATGTAGCTTGCACTAAACATTAAGAAACAAGCAAGGGTGTTCTTGTGACTGGCTGGGAATTAAAAGTTCGTACTCAGTCTGCAAAAACAATATGTCTCCTCGCAGACCTAACCAGGGGAAGACAATTATCAAAAGTAAACTGTGCAGTGTAAGCTGACACTGCTTTCAAACAGTTACAGGGAACATTAAGTGTATAGCTTGTGTTAGCATCTCCTAATTTCAGCAAAACATTTTTTGTCTGTACTGATACATGAGTGGCACACTTAAAAGTAGTGCTACCACAACATTTTGATGGGGAGGGATATTCAGTGTGTGTCTTAAATTTGAAAACTAAGTAAGGCAGAAGCTAAGTATTTTGCAATTGAAAGAGAAAGCCTGGCTATTAGTTTGGTCCTTGCATTCCTAATATTCATTAGATTCTAATATTTTACAACTATATTACATTAAAGTATTTCCTATTTGAGTAACATGTTTTCCAATGTTTGTTTTCATTGGTTAGTATTGATTAGATCTCTGTACTAGAGTAATGTTGGAGGTTTTTTTCCCCGTGGCATCCAGAGAAAATGGGCCTTTGTGCCCAGTTGAACTTCCCCAGTAGTCAAATGTAAAATAAATAAATTCCTAAAATACTGTCCACTAGGAGGGTATTATCTTTAGTAACAGACCAAGTCCTTATTGTATGACTGCAAACACAATCAGTATGGAACATAAAATTGTGCAGATGAGTTGTATTTTTTCAGCTGTTCATGTTTACAGGTCAGAATAGGCCAGGCTCAAACCACCACAAAGTAAATGACTTATCGAGTGCATGTAGGCCATTTAATGGGCATGAAGATGATGTTTTCAAGCTGGGGAGGGGTCCGTTCTAGCATATCTTGGTGGATTCATTACAATCCCTGAACTGGCTAGAACTCCCACAACACCCAACTTGCATACAACTAGCCACAGCACACAAATTCAACTATAATTCCTCCAAATGCCCAGCCCTGGCTTCATTTCTGACTCTTTAGCAACAAAACTGTTCGCTAAGATCTGAAATCAATCACTTATGCAAGTTAAGAGACCTAAACTTCCCTGTAGGCCAATACCTTTACTCTTTCACTGTAGCTAAATTCTGGAATCCCCTTCCACCTTCTCTACGGACTATAAATAATGCCCAGTCATTCAAAAAAAAATCCCTCTACCAACATCTCTCTTCTCATTGGCTATGCCCTTGCACCATCCTCAATTCCTCAGTCACCTGACTCATCTCTCAGATACCCACACTCTTCTTCACTCTCTCTATTGTGCACTCATCCTCGATCACAGCACAGTGTGCCTCATCCTGCCTCACATGGTAGCACTCACCCTTAATCACAGCACAGTGTGCCGCCTCACCTTACCTCACATGGTGTGTAAAAATTGTGTAAGTGCAGATTATCATTATCTGTGATCAACTGAATACCTGCCAAGCACCAGAGTCTTCTACAAAATGTTGCTATACATTGCCTGTGTTATTGTGTCACTTCTGACTCCAATATTATTCTATTGTATATTGTTAAATGCTGTTATTAACTCTCTAAATAATCTTTAATTTTGTACATTGTTTTTTTTTTTTTTGGAGTTTTTCCTCTCCGGGCCTTCACTGAAAATGGGCTCATTTCACCCCAGTGGACTTTCCTGGTTAACAAAAGCAAATAAATAAATAAATAATAATAAACAAATACAAATGACCCAAAAGTTTGTAAATACTAATGCAAATATTATACAAAGAACTTTGTAGTGAATGCACTGTAAATTAGCACTGTTGCTTTAAGCGGAAAAGTTTCTTTACCTTAGTTGATCACGTTTCATAAAGAGTAGTGGAAGAATTTGCATTACTAGACGTAACAGTTTTCTTTAATGAGGAAATTTAAAGCTGTATAAGGAAAGCTCCTGCAGAAAGTTTGTCCTGTATAAAGTGGGGTTTGATGTCCAGAGCAATGGATATGCGAGTGAGACAGCAGAATAAACTGGAAGGAGACACCAAAAAAAAGTTGGAATTTGTTTGTGTTAAAGGAGTTCTGAACTACTGATAGAGAGTGAGAGAAGCTAAGTGACTAATCCAGCAATGTGGAACTGCTTGAAAGTACTGGCTGTGATTTTACTGATAGCCCTCAGGCTTTTGTTTGAGAAGAACCTGATTTTGTTTAAAGTTCTTTTATATAATAAACAGTGCCGTTTAGCAAGAATAGATTTTCTGAAAAGTTCCATGATAAACATATCTTTATCTATTTATCTGTATATTTATATATGTTCATAGGTTTATACTATGTAAATAACTATCAGGGTCTTTGCAAGTTTAGCCGTGCAACCAAACCCAGTTTTATCCCCGAGTTCCCTGGACATCTATATGGAGGATATTGTTAATAAAGAGGTACCTAAGTTTTATAGGGGGGGTTTGTTAGCTAGGGGTTAATTTACCTACTGTCAACCTCTGACCATCAGATCATGGGAGTCAGAGCGGGAATGAATTTTCAATTTCCCATCCACTGATCGAGGTTTCTTTTGAATAGAGTCATGGATGAACTTTGCTTCACATAGGTGGGGAGCTTATTCTACAGTGCAGGGATTCTTTGATACACACATTAGTCTCTCCGGCATGTTCTATTTATGTTGCTTGAAAAATTCAGAGTACCTGGATCTAGTGTTTCTGGTGGTGGTTGTTTCACGCATGTGCAAGAGATCCATCATGGCTGGATGTGAGCATGCATTATACGCTAGGCATAGATCACTTCTCAGAAACCTGTAGGGGAGTGAGTACAGAAATAGGGACTTAGGTAATCTATGTAGGACAAGGTATTCATATCCTGGATTCTTCTGATAAGAACCATTGAGGACCATCCAACTGTTGCATGTGCCTGGTTAAGTGCATGCCAAAGGGGCAGTTGTACTCAATGATGGGTCTGATAAGGGCTGAGTAGAGTGGTACTTTATGAGTTGGGCAATATAGAATAATTTTCAAGCTATCTTGGCTACATGTTGGTCAAAGGCCAGATTACTGTCTACATACATTCCCAGATCCCTAACTATCAGGTCAGCTCTTACTGGTGCTTTATCGCTGGAGTAATTAGCTTGGGTGGATGATTTCCCAAAGGGCACTATAATGCATTTCTTCATGTTGAGTTTTAATCTCTGGCTTTGCCACCAGTCATTTGTTTGTGAAAGACCCTCTTGTAGGATATTGGTGTTGTGGGGGGAATCTATGATAGCTCCCAATTTATAGTCATCTGCGACTGAGTCAGAGGCCTTTGACATTAACCTTTACTTCCAAGAAGCAGATGCTAAAAAGGAGTGCACCTAACAAGGAACCATGGGGTACTCCACTGGTGACCTGTCTCCTGGTAAGGGTGGTCTTATTGATCCTGACTTCTTGGGTCCTATCTGTGAGCCAGACAGAAATCCAGTGAGTTAGGTAGGGATTTATGCCTAGTTATGAGAGTTTGTCAACAATACCTGAGTGGGGTATTGTATCAAATGCCTTGGCCAGATCAAGGTAGGTGTTATGTACCATTTTCCCCTCATCCATAGCCTTGATTACCCTCTCCAAGAAGTCTTACCAAATTAAGTAGGCAAGAGGTTCTCTTAAGAATGCTAAACTGGGATGGGTACAGTATTTGTAGGTTGCCAATGTCCTTACTGATCATTTTCATGATAATTTATTCTATGGTTTTGCATATCAGAGTTGCCAGACTGATGGGTCTGCAGTTCTTGAAGTCAGTTGACGGTCCACCCTTATGAAGAGGGACGACCGTTGTGGCCCTCCATTCACCTGGCATGCAAACTATTTTGAGGCTGTAGTCGAAAACTGCCTCGAGCGGTCCTGCTAGGTAATATTCAAGGCTATTTAGGAGGCAACCGGGGCTCTTGTTGGGGCCCATTGAAGCAGTATTTTTGGCTTTAGTGAGCACCTCCAGGACCTGTTTCCTGTTGATAGGGCTATGCTAGAAGGGATTTCACAGGGGGACTGGGTGGAGTGGAGAGTGAAGTTACAGCTAAATTTATCAGCCAATAATTTCAATAGGTCACTCTGGTCAGTGAAGGTTGTGCCATTTACATTTATCAGCCAGTAGATTCATCATGTTACCTTGGTCAGTGAAGGCTGTGCCATTTACCACCACTTCTGCACCCTGATGAGTGTTACCTTTAAGGTTCCAGACATAGCTGAAGAAGGCTTTATGATTGTCCTTAGCCTGGGAGGTTATCCTGATCTCATAACTGGCCTTGTTGGACTTTATTAGGCCTCTTAGTTTCTTGTTTAGTTGAATCAGAGAGCTCTTAACTCTGCAAGAGTTGCTCTTTCTGATTTTGGCCATGTCTTTACTTCTTTTCCTATATACCCTGTTGAGGTAAGGATTCCATCAGTGGGGTTTGTATTTGGTGTTATATATGTGCATTTGTGCAGATACATATATAAATATACATGTATGTGTGTGTCTGTGTTTGCATATTTATTCTGCTGCGGTGACCCCTAACCGGGAAAAGCCGAAAGACACAAACAAATATATCTATACATACACACACTTCTCTCTCCATATATATATATATATATATATATATATATATATATACACACAATGGCTCTACTTCATTTAGTCAGATGGACACAATACTGAAACCAGTAACAGATGGAATTTCCAACATCAATTTTGATTATCTGTGCCAGCTTCTTATTCTGGTTGAAAACATGAATAGTCGATAACATGTCAGCAAACCATAACTACTTTCTATCCCTATTTTGAATTCCATGACTTAATATAGGATAAAGAGAAAGAGGAATTAATGCATCAACCACTAGTAGCCATACCCTTTAGGAACTTGGTGATGAGACTGGGACACCTAGTCACTGACAAAACCAAGACAAGGGTTTTAGCCAGTATGTATTGGCCAGGCATAATAAGCAAAATCAAACATTTTTGTGCAAGTTGCTCTTAATGCATGAAAACATCCCCAAATCCTGGCTTCAAACATCCCTTAGGTACCATGTCTATAATAGGGATACCCTTTGAGTGGGATGAAAGTTAGGTTCACTAATGGCTTCTAATATATACCGGTAATCCTAGATAATGTCTCTAAACATCCAGAAGCAATCTCACTCAGAAAAACTACTGGTAATGGAGAAGTTAAAGAAATAGAAACTGAAGTTATGGAAACTGCAAAGTGAAGGATTCAGTGTACAAAATCTAACTCAGAAAACACCACAGCAGGATAGAACAATGGACATCCAAATTAAGGAGAAACCAGTGGAACAGGAAGCAACTGGTCAGTTGCCCTATGAAGATATTTTGGAGTCTTCCACAGGAAACCAATATAACATTCACTTGAAGCTGGACAGCAAGGGAAGGAACAGGAAATTGTGGCAATTCTGACGCAGTCAATGTTGAGGAGTGATAGGCCAGTGAGTTCCCATTTGACAGAGCAGTGGATGACACAGGATGAAATTGAAGAGAATGTGCCACAGGAAGATGCTATAGAACTTTCTATACAATGCCCACAGGAAATGGAGAACAAAAATATGTCCAATTTAGAAGAAAATGAGCTAAGAGAAGAGTTGCTTGATTTAGTAGAGATAAATAGACATATTAAGATCAGTGAAAGAAATAGACCGCAGAAGGTCAATAAAACCCCAAAAGTTTGATAAAACAAATGAACACAGTAATTAGGACAGTCCATAGAGATCCATGCGATATAACAGAAGCAAACAGGATATACTACTGTGCTGCTAAATTAATAACTGATAAAGTTCTACCACAAGAATACAGGGTAGTGAGGGAAAGGAAGGGGAGAAATTGAATACCATCATGGAAGTATCGAATAGAGAAAACTATAAAGCGACTAAGACAAGAAGTGCCACTGTTAGACGAGTATAGATGAGGGAACAGATCAACAAAAATACTCAGACAGACATGATAAAAGCAATGCACAGTATTATAATGGATCAGGATTTATCATGTAATATTGCAAATAATAAACTAAAAATATCACCACAGGCAGAAAAATGTAGAAAATGCACAGATTAATATAAAGGAAAAGTGCAAAATAAGCAATTTATTGATGACCCAAAAAAGTTTTATAGAGAATTTGGAAACAAGGTAAAAAATTCACCTGACTGAGGAAGCTAAGGATTAAACTACCTTGTCTGTCCCTGGTGGTCTATTCCTGTACAACATCCTAGTGCTTTAGCCAATATTCAAAGCCTAATGGACAGGGTTCTTAAACCTCACACCCACTACACAGCTGCATAGTTATGTGAGGTGATCATACTTTCTTGAGAACGGGATTCACACCTATTCAAAGTGCATACTATCCTAAACTCACTAAAGCAGAAAGGACTCACTATAATTGTTCTTATGAGTACAATTCCTGGGATGGTAGTAAGGTACTTGGTCTTTGTAACTGTAAGGGACATTATGAAGCCCCAGAAGGAGAAGGTGAAGGCAATAAAGAACTGACTAGTGCAACAGAATAAAGGGGATGTTACAGCCTTTTTTGAGACCTAACCAGATACTACAGAAAATTTGTGCCACACTGCATGACCTGTGTCACCGATTTAACCAGTGATAAGACTTCAACAAAAGTTAGATACTAAAGTAGAAAACTGACTAGGACAGAGGCCAGGTATTCCATCAATGAAGATGATTGGATATTAAGTGAGCACTTGGATCCTTGAGGTACTAACTCTTTGGTAGGGAGTTTATCTTCATGTTCCCCCTACAGTGGCTCCATCAGCTAGGTGAAGGCAATATGAAGCCATGTAGATGTCTTGTCATTACAGTCCTTCAAGTTTAAAGTACAACATTTTCCTGGTCCCAATCACCACAATGCAGCTGGCTTCAGAAGAGCTTAAAAACCATCCCAAGAGTTTGAAACTAACAGTTTCAAGATGGGTGGCCACATATTATATAGCACAGTGGTTCTCAGTAGTAATGTTATAAGCAGGAATTGTACTGATATTGCTAGCCTATTTATTCTATTTTTCATTTGGTTACTGGGAAAATCTGACTAGACACAAGCCCTTTTTCAGTGGAGGCCCGGGGAGAAAAGCTTCACATAGAACACAGATTAATAAAGTACAATTTGACAGGCACAGAAGAATAACACGATATCTTTTATATCAAATAAAACTAGGATAACAACACTTTAAACTGTACAACTAAAATTAGGATGAAAAGTGATACACTATACAGGTACACACCTTAAACTGTATAATCAAAATAACATTTAGTATGATATAGTATTATAATATAAAGTAAACACCAAGGGTCTATACTTAGAAGCAATACCTGTTGAGAGGAAGAGAGAGAGGTATAAAGAATGAGATTTGCAAGATAAAGTCTACTGCCTGAAAATAAGGAAAGAGTGTTTACCTTGGGTGAGCAAGAAGGAGATGGAGTTAGACTAGCCTAGGGAGACGCAGTTAAAAATCCAATTAGCTTGTAGGTGTGTCTTTAGAGATTTTTAAACTGAGCTAAGGAGGTTGTGGCTGATATATTAATGGGTAAGATGTTCCATTTTTTGGCTATAAAATTTGAATAGAGGGAGGCTCCTGCAGAGTTATTGGCTTCAGTGACTTGAAGGTGAGGTTTCTTGTTGGAGTGCAGGACCGTAGTACTGGAGTAAGGATGTATTAGGTTTTGTAATGCAGGGATTTTAATGGGGTAGTAAAGACTCTTATGGGTTAGTATAAGCTGATCGTAAAGGAGAAGATGGGGACGTTCAAGCCAGTTGAGCTGTTTAAAGGCTGAGCAGTGGTGTGTTTGATGTGGGCTATTGGTGGTGAACTTTGCAGTTTTGTTATAGCAGGCATCTAGTTTGGCTAGATCTGATTTTCTAAGATTGGTGAGGATGGGGGCATATAGAAGTGTAGAGATGAGATGTGTCTGTCCAGTTTTAGCCCTGGTGCTGTTTCTGAGGAATTGTTTATTTCTATATAGTTCTCCAAGTTTTTTATGTACTTTCTTTAGGGTGAGTGAAATGTGAGTGTCAAATTTCATGTTGCAGTCTATCTCAACTCCTAGAAGTTTGGTGTGAGTGACAGGAAAGAGAGAGTTATTTTATTGTTAGAAATTACAGTAAACAAGGGTATGAGAGTGGAGTGATCAGTAGGCTGGAATATGAGAAGTTTGCTTTTATTGAGGTTTAGTATAAGTTGAGAGATGGTAAGCCATTCTTCTACAGAAAAGAACGAGGCCTGTGCTTGTAATTGCAGTTCTTGGAGGGAAGGAGAGGAACAGATTAGAGATGAGCCATCAGCCTATTGGATGACTGAGACATGTAGAGTAGAGGTATGGAGGTTGTTAGTGAAGACAGAGAAAGGTAAAGGACCAAGGATGGAGCCGTGAGGAACACCCAGTGTGACTGGTAATAATGGAGAGAGTTCTTGCATCCACTGTACTACTTGCTGTCTACCTGTTAAATAACTTTGAAACCAGGCAATGGTGGGTTTGCTAAGATTCAGTTCTGAGAGGGATTTAATGAGTTTGTTGTGGTTAACCATATCAAATGCCTTAGAGAGATCAAGAAAGATAGCAGAGACATGGTTGCCATTATTTCTGTGGTTGTTTACAATATGAGTGAGTGACATGAGGGATGTTGTGATGCTGTGATAGGGCCTGAAGCCATGCTAAGTGTTTGTGAGAAGGTTGTCGGTGTTGCGGTAATCCATGATTTGCGTGTATATACCTCTCCAGTATTTTGGACAGAGGCAGGGGTATTGCAATAGGCTGATAGTTGGTTAACTCTTTTGAGTTACCCCCTTTGTGGAGTGGAATAATGTAAGAAATTTTCCAGATCTCAGGGACTAGATTTTCAGATATTGAAAGTTTGATAAGAATGGATCCAGGGTATGCAATGGCATCAGCAGCTATTTTCAAAAATTCAGCTGGGAGTTTATCAGTGGCTAAGGTCGCAGGTTTTAATTTCTTAAGAAGTTTCATAATTGTATCAGTAGAGACAGGATGGAAGGTAAAGCCATTGTCTTTAATGTGGTAATTGGGTGGCTGGTTGGAGGCTGGACAGCTTTACGAGTTGGGTAGTGCAGACTGGATTCAGTGATGAATTTGTTAAAATAGGTGGCAACGCTGAGTGAGGTATCGGTTATGGTTTGAAAGGGGCGTACCTTATTTTCCAGGAAGGAGAATGTTGTTAATGGCTATCCAGAGTTTTTTGGATTATTTTGATATTTAGTTTGTATAGTGTGGTAATAGCTAATTTTATCTATTTTGACACATTTCTTTGACTTGTTTCTGAGTTCACAATATGCCTGTCTGCATGGGATCCAGTTTTGTGCCAGTGTGCTCAGGCTTTATCTCTAGATTTCAGCAGAGATCTAGTCTCTTTGCTCATCCAGGGAACATAGTTGGATTTGACTCTGATAGTTCTGGGAGGGGCCTGGGAGTTTAAGATATCTAACAAGGCAGAGTTGAAGCACTGAACAGCTTCATCAAGGTTGAGGTTCTTGAGAGGAGTCCAGTTACATCCTTTTAGTGCATTAATAAAGGTAGATGGATTAAGTTTTTCTTTCTTATTATCTGGTAATTGGCGAGTTTTTCTTGATATGTGCAATGTCTTAATAGAAATGTAGGTAAATGGTCACTCAGGATGTCAGAGAGGCATCCTGATTGATAGATAAGAGTTGGTCTGTTTGTCAGAATCCAGTTAAGTATTGACGGTCTCTTGGTGGATTTGTCAATTCTAGTGGGAGACTGGATGAGCTGAGAAAATCCATGGAGGTTGGTGAAGTTGATAGGAGAACTGGAGTTACAAGTTAACCAGTCAATGTTGAAGTCCCCCAAGATGATGGTTTAATGTTGGAGGAACTCGGAAGCCCACTCAAGTAGGGTCTACGGGGTGGGTATGTTCTAGCCGGGTGGTATGTAGCAACTGATTATTTTGACACTTTTTCGGGGGTTAATTTTTAGTTTTGCAAGTATAATTTATGCATTGCCTAAGATAGGTGTGAGTACATCCAAGTTTTCTACATTTAGTTGATTTTTAAACAGTAAAGCTACACCACCTCCTTTTTTAGATATATGATTATTAGGTAGGATATTATAGCTTGGTGCTAGAAGGCTATACTGTGTATATAGGAAATATTACTTTAAGGGGGGAATAAAAGTATGGTTGACAAAGGAGGATAAAAGAAAGAGTCTGTGTAGTCCAAATCAGAAGATGGAGAACTCGTGTTCATCACCTGAGTTTGTTAACAGGTACTATCATTTACTTTATATTATAGATCACAGACATTGTTTTTATGTTGATAAAACTAGCCATGAAGTACCATCATTTTTTCCATGTTATAGCTGGGTTATGCTTCAGCTGATTTTTCATCGTCCATTGAAGAAAAAAACTCCATATAATCTTTTGGAATGGTAAAGCCTGGTACGGACTCCTGACTGACTCTTGTAGGAAAAGAGCAACAAGATATATATACATACATATATATATATATATATATATATATATATATATAATATATATATATATATATATATATATATATATAATATACATATATATATATATATACAAATATACATATATATATAATATACATATATATATATATATATATATATATATATATATATATATATATATATATATATATATATATATATATATATATATATATATATATATATATATAACTAGGCTATCTGCCCTAGGGCATTTATAAGCCTAGCCAGAGTATGTTTGGCTTTCGCCACCCATTTTAAATTAATTTTGCTATGCCCTTTTTTGAGGTTAGTATACTGTGCGTCTGTCTAACTGTGACACAGAAGTGATACCCGGGGTAAACCTACGATCTCCCATCCACTCATCAAGATTTCTCTTGAAGAGAGTCAATGAGGGACTCTGCTTAACCTGGACTGGGATTTTATTCCAGAGTGAAGGGAGCCTGTGGGTTATGAATCTGTCCCTCCAGCATGTCCTATTTATTTCAGTGCTGAGGTTCAAGTCTCTCGAGCGTGTAGCTCGATGGGATTTGGATTTTTTGAGGTGCAGCATGTCCCTTAATTCCAGGTTGGACATGGCTTTATACGTCAGGCACAGGTCGCCACTGAGTAGAGCTGGAGTTTCTTTAACTGGGCAGCATATGGCATCTGTTTGAGCCCTTTGATCCTCTTGGTGAGGTACTTTTGGGGTCTTTCCAGTTGCTGCAGGTGTTTGGTAAGGTACATCCCAAAAGGGGCATTGTACTCGATTATGGGCCTGATGAGGGATGAGTAAAGAGGCACAATGACCTCCCCTAATCTAGATGTGAATCCCTTCATAATTAGGTGGGCTATATAAAATGTTTTTCTAACCACTTTGGCCACGTGGTTGTCAAATGAGAGATTGCTATCAACTTGGGTCCCCAGGTCCCAAACTACTACTTCTGTATTTAATGGATTACCACCTATGTGGTAATTTGTGGGCACTTTGTTTTTGCCAAAGGGGATGACTATACACTTTTTGGCATTTAGCTTGAGCCCATGGCTCTGGCACCAGTTGTCTGTTTCTATGAGGCCCTTTTGGAGGATGCTTGTGTCGGCTGGAGAGTCGATTATGGCGCCCAGTTTGCAGTCATCTGCGAACTTGGTCAGCCACAGTCCTTCTGTGTTGGCCTGTACCTCCGAGAAATATATACCGAACAAGAGAGGTCCCAGAACTGAGCCTTGTGGGATGCCACCTGTAACTGGTTTGGAGTCTGACATGGCTCCATCAATTCTAACCATGTGGGTTCTGTCCTTGAGCCAGTTTGCAACCCATCTAGTGACATAGGGGTTTATATTTAAGCTGGTGAGCTTATCTGTAATGCCCGAGTGGGGTATTGTATTGAAGGCTTTTGCAAGGTCCAGGTAGGCTGTGTGGGCCACCTTCCCTTTGTCAATGGCCTTGGTGACTGTTTCAAAGAAGTCAACCAGGTTTAAGAGGCAGGATCTGCCCTTAACAAAGTTGAACTGGGTAGGATCCAGTGTCTGTAGGTCCCCAGTATCTTTATTTATGAGGTCCATGATGATCCTTTCCATAGCTTTGCAGACCAAGCTAGTCAGGCGTATGGGGCGATAGTTTCCAGGGTCCGTTGAGGCACCACCTTTGTGGAGAGGGACCACTGTTGCTGTACGCCACTCTTTGGGTACATATCCTGTAGTAATGCTGAGATTGAACAGTAGTTTTATGTTTGGGTTTAGCACTTCTTGGAGTTCATGTAGGACGCAGCCCAGGACACTGTCTGGTCCCATTGATGCTGTGTTTTTTGCTTTGGAGAGGGCGGCTCTTACCTGAGCATCTGAGGTGTCAGGGGGGCAGCACTCTGCTGGGATAGATATTTGCCCTTTTGGTGGGGAGGGGGGGAGATGTTTGCGCTGAACCTGTCAGCTAGGATGTTGGCAATGTCTGTGGGTTCTGTGTATTTTTTGTCATTTTGGACTAATTCTGAGCTTATCTGGGAATTCCCACCCAGGTTCCTAACATAACTAAAGAAAGCCTTGTGATTATCCTTAGTGTCCTGTGCAATTTTTCTCTCGAAGCTGGCCTTAGACGATTTTATGAGTGCCCTTAGTTTTTTGCTAATACTGATCAGAGATGCCTTCCCTTTTTGGGATTTGCTCTATCATGTAGTAGCTTCCTCCTTCTATTGTATAGTTTGTTTATGGCTGGGGTCCACCAGACAGGACATCTGCCTTTGGAGGATTGGGTCTTGGTTTTTATTTGGGATTGCATGATCCATGCATTCCTGAAGGTGTTCATAGAATGCATATATAAAGGATTCTGCGGTCTGGGCCGTATTTTCCACAGGCCCAGGGGCTTTGTAGGATTCCACCTTGGTTTTGAGGAGTGTGAAATTTGCTTTAGAGAAGTTTTTCACTGTGGTTTTCTGGGCAGGGGGTGCGGTCGGAATGTGAATATCCAGTGAGATCAGTTTATGGTCTGATCTTACCAGTGAGGCATACACTTCTGGTCTGGAGCATAGAGTCCCCATGTTGGTGATAATCAGGTCCAGTATGTTTTCTCCTCTTCTGGGAGTGGTAGCAAGTTATTCCATAGCATTTGAGTTTATGAATTCTAGGAACCTTTGGGCTAGGGTGTTGGAGCTAGAGTAATGCTCCCAGTCTATGTTTGGGTAGTTGAAGTCACCCAATATAATGGTGTTTGGAGAGACCTTCATATTTTCCAGTGTTCTCAGGAAGGCCGAGTGGGGTTCCTGGGTTTGGGAGGGTGGTCTGTAGCAGACTATAACTGGACGGCAGTTTTACCCACTGTTAGTTGCACATGGATAGTCTCTGATGCTTCGTGCTTTGCCACCAACCTGGAGGTGTGGGTATCTTTGATGAATATCGATACTCCCCCTCCTTTTGTGGTTCGGTCCAAGTTTTGGGGCCGAAAAGCATGGTATGAGGTATAACCTGGTAGTGCTGAGGTGCTCTCGGGAGCCCTGAACCAGATGCGTGCATCTTGAGGTTTAGACTTCTGGCGTTGAGTAGCATAACTCTTAGTTTCTTATCCCTTGTGATACCTATGGAGGTGGGTTTGTCTTTTGAGCCTTGCCTAAAAAAGGCACTATGGGGGTAGCAAGAGCCTTTGCCAATAACCGAAAGCCCAGGGGTGACGGGTGCAAGCCATCCCTAGCGAAGCATCGTAGCTTGTCGAGCATATCATCCCAGGCTGACAGGCATTGGATCCCCTTTGAATGACACTAGTACTTAAGACAATTGTTGAAATTGATCATCTTGTCTTCATATTGTGGCATCATTCTTGGTGAGGGTAAGATGCTACTCAAGGTCAGGGTCATACCGGCCTGGGCTACATGCTCAGAGAGCTCCTCTGTCTCTTTTCATGTAGTCCAGGGAGGTACGTCTCAGGTCATTCACACCAGCATGGACAATGACTGAGTCATATTTGTACTTGCCTTGGAGTGACCTGAGTGCTTGTGTTATGTGGCAGATCCTAGCACCCGACAGGCTGCTCACCATGACCTTCTTGTTCAGCCTGGTGAGCGGGACGTCAGTGTGCCTGACAATAGAGTCACCTATTACAAGTGTATCAGGTGTGTTGTTTAGCCTTAAGGGCTGTGACTGTTCCGCACACTGGCTTTGTGAGATGTGTTGCACGTGTTTTGTTTTGGGGTAGTGGTTGCTTGGCTGTCTGCTTTGGAGGTCTCTGCTGCTTAGGCAGATCTTTATTTAGAGCCTCCGAGTATGTTTTTGTGTGTTTATGTGTTTGGTTTGTTGTCGTGGTAGGTCTTTGTGAGACTGGAATTGTAGTGAGTGTGGTTTCCTTCTCCTCCTGACTGGTTATGCCAGTACTGAGTTGAGAGAGCTTAGCCTCCAGTTTGGCTATATGGTTGCATCTCTCACATGTGTTGGAATTTGTTGGGAGGAGGAGAGGGTTGTCTGTGAACATGACACAGTTGTAACATTGCCTCAAGATTCCCAGGTTCACCAGCTGGACCGGAGAGGAGATTGACAACTGACCTTTGGACATGCTAGAATAATATTGGGAATTCCTTTATAATTGAAAACAAGGGCCAATGGGGAGTGAGGATGTAGTGCTTTTAATTTTTAGTGCTGACTTATGTAATTGCTTTAGTGAGCAAGTGCCAGGTAACTTAAGTGCAATGTGTTACAGGTAACTTAAATGAAAAAATGACGAACAGTAACTTTCTTTCAAGTGAAACAAGGAAATAAGTACAGTAAGCAATGCAGATATCACTAGGGATCCACAGAAGCGCTGAGAAGCCACATTTTAGGTGGAATTGGCATTCCAGGGAAATAACAAGCAATCAAGCATACAAACAAAGCTAGATTCGGCAGGCCTGGATCTAGTCTATGCTACAGCAAACAAGGTGTACCAATTTCAGTAAGAAACAGTTCAAATATGCAGGCACTATAAACCTTTAACCAGAAATTCCCAGCTCAGAAGGGCAGAGTCCAGCCTCTCCTCCCACAAGAGTGCAGACCACGAACCTTCTTAATGTAAAATAACTGGCCTGAAGCCCAAGTGCATAAACCAGAACTAATACACTTTAGGAATAACGGACACTGAGCTCTCAATCAGCAGTTCTCAACTTAGAAGGATGAAAGCTACCTGTCCTGCCACCACAGTGCATGCCACAAACCTTCCTAATGTAAAACTACTGGTCTGAAGCCCAAGTGTTTAATCCAAAAGACTTAGAATGATAGCTACATTTTAATCAAGTTACTACCAAGCAGTAATAAATACAATTGAATACTTTAAAGAATGCCTGGATTGGTGCTCAAGTTATACAAACAAAGCTAGATTCAGCAGGCCTGGATCTAGTCTATGCTACAGCAAACAGGGTGTACCAATTTCAGTAAGAAGCAGTTCAGATATGCATGCACTATAAGCCTTTAACCAGAAATTCCCAGCTCAGAAGGGTAGAGTCCAGCCTCTCCTCCCACAAGAGTGCAGACCACGAACCCTCTTAATGTAAAATAACTGGCCTGAAAGCCCAAGTGCTTAAACCAGAATTAATACACTTTTAGAATAACAGACACTGAGCCCTCAATCAGCAGTTTCCAACTTAGAAGGCTGTAAGCTACCTGTTCTGCCACTACAGTGCAGACCACAAACCCTCTCAATGTAAAACAACTGGTCCGAAGCCCAAGTGTTGAAACTAAAAGGCTTAGAATGAGTTACACCAAGCAGTAATAAATACAACTGAGTACTTTTAAGATGACTCAAAAGCAAAATAAAGTAGGAAGAAACACAAGTACAGGAAAAGCAGATTATTTTTTTTTTCAGAAAAGTAGCAAAAGCAGTAGTAAATACAATTCTCATGCAGTGCAAGTTGGCACACTTGAATATGTAGCAATATTAGTCCACACACAGTTTGAAAAAATGTAATTAAATTAAAAAGGACTAAAAGCAAGTGCAGAAAGGGTTAATTAGGTAGAATGCGGTAAAGAGATGGGGCTGGGGGAGTGTCTTAGATCAAATCTACAGTGGGGTGGGCACTGCAAAAGCCACCAAATTTAAACTACAACCAAGAACTGGGAGGGGGGGAAACAGTTTCAACACACATGTGAGGAATGTGCAAATTATAAAGCCAAAAAATATATACTGTTCTCTCTCTCTCTCTCTCTCTATATATATATATATATATATATATATATATATATATATATATATATATATATATATATATATATATATATATATATATATATATATATATATACACAACAGATATCTAAGCGAACAATTTAGCTCTATAATACAGAAAAGTATACTCAGCTCTATATATTTGCAGATAGTTCTGTAAGCCTGTCTCTCAAACTAAGGTTCCAGTTTGAATGCAGATTGTTAATATATATAAATGTAGTCAAAATGTGATTACTTTCCAGCAGAAATAGGTAGCTGAATATTATTACCGGTGAGAAAAAAGGAGGAGCAACAGGGTTAAATAGGTGGTTACTGGGCCAGGTTGGCTATTTAGAACCTTTGACCTTTAGGGTTCACTTTATTTATTTTATTTAACATTTGTTTACCAGGAATGTCCGACTTGGAACAAAGCCAATTTTCAGTGGAGGCCTGGTGAGAAATGCTCCAGACATGTCTTTGTAACATGGGAGGAAACCGGAGTACCAGAAGAAAACTCACATGAACACAGGGAGGACATGCAGACTCCACAAAGAAGGCACTCCAGCTGAGAATCAAACCTGAGAACCTCTTGCTGTGAGGTGAGAACGCTACCGCTGCACCACCCTCGCTTTTTCTAAATGTACTCACAGTATGATTCTGTAATGTGCCCAGTAAAGCTATCATGCCTAATTACTGTTCTGTGTGCTAATAGGGATGTGATATGCCTAAAAAAATACAGGTGCCTGTGTCTACAGGGGATATGCATATTTACAGTATAGATACCACAGGAAAGACCTTGAACAGGGATAACCACCCCATTGTAGAAGCAAGTAGTAGTCCACAAACAACACAAAAACTGACAGGCCAAAAAAAGAGCCATAAAGATGATAGAGTGGTCTATTGAGAATAAGAAAGAAATTATGTATTGTTACTATTATGCAGGAAGCCAAGAATTTCCAGATAGAAGATACTCAAAAAGATTAAGACAGAAATTAGAGAAAGAAAAAATGATTGCACAAGAAAAACTGTCAAAAGCTTCAAATGCAATTTTGTGTTCGTTAATACAACAGGTTCATGAAAAACATTATTTAGACCACAAAACCTCTGGCTGTTTGGAAAAAGAAGTGACTGAGGAGGCACAAAAATTGAAACAATAAAACCTAGAGAGTTTTGAAATGTACAGAAGGACAAGGCTCTTTATTTGACATTACCAGCCAATCAGTAAAACAGTTCACTGTACCTATCCAGGCATGTCTAAAGGGCAGTTTCAGGTATACTCTCCAGTCCAACTGGGGAATCTGGGCATTTTGAGGCAATGTTACAACTGCCTCATGTACACAGATAACCCTCTCATCCTACCACCAAACACTAATACATACAAAAGACGCAAGTATACAGTCATACTGAAGGCTAAGCTCTCTCAACCCAAGACTGGATCAGACAGTCAAGAGGAGAAGGGCAATACTTGCATGACACCATCAGTCTCACATAGATCTACTAAACCAACACCGGCAAATCACACATAAATACAAGAAAACATACTCAGAGGCTCTAAATAAAAATCTGCAAAAGCAACAGAGACCACCAAAGCAGACATCCAAGCAACCTCCACCCCCAACACAAACCATGAAACACATACTTTACAAAACCAGTGTGCCACGCAATCACAGCCCTTAAGACAAAATAACATACCCAACACACTAGTAAAAGGTGACTCTATAGTCAGGTACACTGACGTCCCACTCACTAGGCTAAATAAGGAGAAGGTTACTGTTAGCTGCCTGTCGAGTGCCAGGATCCACCACATAACACAAGCACTCAGGTCACTCCAGAACATGTACAAATATGACTCTATCATTGTCCATGTTGGTGTGAATGACCTGAGCCATACCTCCCTGGACTACATGAAAAGAGACATGGAAGAGCTCTCTGATCACGTAGCCCAGGCTGGTATGACCCTGACTAGCATCCTGCCCTCACCAAGAAGGATACCACGGTATAAAGAAAAAAATATCAATTTCAACAACTGGCTAAGTTTCTGGTGTCATTCAAAGGGGATCCAGTGTTTGTCTGCCTGGGATGACATGCTCAACAAGCCACACTGCTTTGCTAGAGATGGCTTGCACCTGTCACCCTTAGGCTTTTGACTACTGGCCAAGGCTCTTGACATCCCCATAGTGCCTTTTCTAGGCAAGGCTCAAAAGACAAACCCACCGCCATAAATAGCACAAGTAACAAAAAACTGAGGGTAATGCTACTCAAAATGCACACACTCGAGGCACTCCTCAATATGGAGAAAATCGATATATGTGCAGAAACAGAAACCTGGTTTAAGGCTCTAGAGAGCCCCCCAATGCTACCAGGCTATACAACTCATACCATACATTTTGGTCACAGAACCCGGACTGAAATACAAAAGGCGGGGGCGTATCCATATTCATCAAGGATACCCACACCTCCAGATTAGTGGCACAGCACATTGCTTCAGAGATCATCCACGTGCAACTAACAACAGGCAAAGCTGCAATTCAAATTGTAGCTTGCTAAAGATCACCCACCATGTCCCAGGACCCCCATTCCACATTTCTAGAAACACTGGGAAACATAAAGGTCCAACCAAACACCCTAATATTGGGTGATTTCAATTACCCAAACATTAACTGGGAGAACTACTCAAGTACTAACTCCCTTGCCCAACACTTCCTAGAATTTATAAACTCAAACGCCCTGGATCATCTGGTCAACACTCCCATCAGAGGTGACAACATATTGGACCTGGTCATCACCAACATGGGTGACCGGTGTTCCACATCGGAGGTCAACCTCTTGCTGGTTAGATCTGACCATAAACAAATCACTCTGGATATCCACATTCCGCCCCCACACCCGGATAAGGAAACCACCGTGAAAAACTTTTCAAAAGCAAACTTCACATTACTTAAGACTGAGGTGGAAAGTTTCAAAGCCCCCATGCTAAAGGATAACACTGTCCAAGCTGCAAAATCCTTTACTAATGCATTCTACGGGCACCTACAAGAATGCATGGATCATGCTATCCCAAGCAAAACCAAGACTCACTCACTCCAAGAAAAGGAAATCAGTGTGGTGGACCCCTGCCATAAACAAGCTATACAATAGAAGGAGGAAACTAGTACAGAAAAGAGTAAAATCCCAAGAAAGGAAGACGTCCCTGATCAGTATCAGCAAGAAACTATGATCCCTCATAAAATCAACCAAGGCAAGCTTCGAAAGAAAAATTGCCAAGGACTCCAAAGATAACCACAAGGCATTCTTTATCTATGTCAAGAATCTAAGTGGCAATGCTCAGATCTGCTCGGAGTTAGTGCAGAATGGCACAAAATACACTGAACTGACTAATATCGCCAACATCCTGGCAGACAGGTTCAGTGCAAACTTCACCCCCAAAAGGGCCCATAACCATACCAGAAGAATGTAGAGCCCCTGAAATCACAGACACTCCAGTTAAAACAGTCCTCTCCAAAGCCAAAAACACAGCATCAATGGGACTGGACGGTGTCCCAGGCTGTGTCCTACATGAGCTCAAAGAAGAACTAACCCCTCACCTAAACACACTGTTCAAACTCAGCCTCTTCACAGGCTATGTACCCATAGAGTGGCGCACAGCAACAGTTATTTCACTCCACAAAGGTGGAGCCACAGCAGACCATGGGAATTATAACCCTATAAGCCTGACTAGTTTGGTTTGCAAGGCTATGGAGCGCATCATCATGGAACTCATTAACAGAGACATAGGGAACCTCCAAACACTGGACACTACCCAGTTTGGCTTTGTTAAGGGCAGATCATGCCTCCTAAACCTGGTGGACTTCTTTGAGACAGTTACCAAGGCTATAGATGAGGGAAAGGTGGTACACACAGCCTACCTAGACCTCGCAAAGGCCTTCGATACCATTCTCCATTTTGGTATTATAGACAAGCTCACCAGCCTGAACATAAACCCCTACATCACAAGATGGGTTGCCATCTGGCTCACAGACAGAACCCACATGGTGAGAGTTGCAAGAGCTAGGTCTGACTCTAAACCAGTTACAAGTGGCATTCCCCAGGGCTCAGTCCTAGGACCCCACCTGTTCGGCATATACTTTTCAGAGATGCAGGCAAGCACAGGAGGACTATGGCTGACCAAGTTCACAGACGACTGCAAACTAGGGGCTATAATTGACTCTCTGGCTGACACAGACATCCTCCAAAAGGGTCTCACTGAGACGGATATCTGGTGTTAAAATCATGGCCTCAAGCTAAATGCCAAAAAGTGCATAGTCATCCCCTTTGGAAAAACAAAGTACCCACAAAATACCACATAGGTGGTAGTCCCTTAAATACGGAAGATGTAATAAGGAATCTGGGGACCCAAGTAGATAGTAATCTCTCCTTTGATAATCACATTGCCAAAGCAGTTAGAAAATCCTTCTATGTGGCCCACCTAATTCCAAAAGGGTTCGCATCCAGATCAAGAGAGGTCATTGTGCCCCTCTAACTCATCAGACCCATCATAGAGTCTAACACCCCATTTGGGATGCACCTTACAAGACACCTGCAACAGCTGGAAAGACCACAGAAGTACCGCACCAAGAGGATCACTGGCCTCAAACAGATGCCCTATGCAGCTCGACTGAAGAAACTCCAGCTGTACTCGGTTGCATACTGCCTACTCAGAGGTGATCTCTGCCTGACATACAAGGCCATGTCCAACCCAGACTTGATGGACATGCTCCACCTAAAGAAAACCATATCCCCTCAAGCCACATGTTCTAGGGATCCAAACCTCGCCACAACAATAAATAGGACACGCTGGAGGGCTAGATTTCTGTCCCAGAGACTTCCCATACTTTGAAACAAGATTCCAATCTACATTAGGCAGAGCTCCTCGCTAACACTCTTTAAAAGAAACCTTGACGAGTGGATGGGAAACAGAAAGTTTACCTCAGGGATCACTTCAGTGGCTCTACTGGACAGAGGCACAGGGAACTAATCTAAGGGGGCGGCGAAAGCCAACACATTCTGGCTAGGCTTATAAATGCCTTCAGGCAGATAACCTAGTACCTACATATGAACAAAAGGAAACATGGACATGGAAAAGAAAGAGAGATCTGATATGGTGTAATACTTTTGTAAAGGAGAAAGCCAAACTAATCAATACAAAAAAAAACAGCTCCAAAGATATTTGAAGGGAAATACAGGCAAATGCACCCAGATATGGAAAATTTCACAATACAAAAATAAAATAAAATCACAGAGAGGGAATGCAAAACAGAAGATTAGTAAAGTAGAAGTTAAACAGAAGTTGAAGTTATTGAACACTTGCAAAGTGAAGGATTTAGTGTAGAAAATCTAACACAGGTTGTCACAGCATGATGGAACAATGAGTTCCCAATGCAAGGAAAAACAGGAGGTGCAGGAGACATTTGAAGAAGAAATATGGACGTGGGAAAGAAAACGAGATTTAATATGGTGCAATATTTATGCAAAGGAGAAAGCAAAACTACAAAAAAGCAGCACCAAAGATATTTGAAGAGAAATACAGGCAAAGGCATCTGGATATGAAAAATTTACAACACAAAAAGTAAGAAAACAAAGGGGAAAGTAAAGGAGAGGATTAGTAATGAAGAAGTTACAGAAACAGAAACTGAAGTTATGGATTACTTCCGAGTTGAAGGATTTAGAGTAGAAAATCCAACTCTAGTAATGGCACAGCATGATAGAACAGTGAATCCCCAAATTAAGGAAAAGCAGGTGGAACAGGAAGCATCTGACCAGTTACCACATGAAGATACTCTGGAGCCTTTGGTAGGAAACCAGTATAAAAGTTCAGTTGGAGTTGCACAGCAAGGGAAGCAACAGTAAATGGTGACAACTCTGATGTAGTCCGTGCTGTGGAGTGATAAGCCAGTGAGTTACCATATGAAAGAACAATGGATGATGCAGAATGCAGCTGAAGAGAATATGTCAGAGGAAGATGTTCTGCGTCTTTCTGTAGAATGCCTATAGGAAACAGAGAACAACAAATGTGCCCCCAGTTTAGAAGAAAATGATCTATGGGAAGAGTTGTTTGATTTAATAGAGATGGATAGGCATATTAAGATCAATGGAAGAAGTAGATTACAGAAAGTCAATAAGAACCAATCTAAAACAAATGAACACAGTAATCAAAACTATTAACAGAAATTCATGTGGCATAACAGAAGTAAACAGGATATATTAGTGTTCATCTAAATTAATAATGGATAAAGTCTTACCACAAAAACACAGGGCAATAAGGGAAAGGAAGGGAAGAAATCAAATGCCATCATGGAAGTATCAAATAGAGAAAACTATAAAGCAATTAAGATAAGTGCCACTGCTAGATGAGTATAAAGGAGGGAACAGATCAACGGAAATACTTAGAAAGATAGATGTGATAAAAACAATGTGCAGTATTAGAACAAAATAGGATCTATTGTATGCTATTAACAATAATAAACTAAATATATCAGCACAGACAGAAAAACGTAGAAGGTATGCAGATAAGTTTAAAGGAAAAGTACAAAATAAGCAATTCATCGATGATGCAAAAAAACATTTTATACAGAAATGGGAAAAAAAGCAAAAGGTATAGAAACACCACAAAAAAAAAAAAAGAAAAGAAATAGACACATTTTGGAGAAATATCTATGAAGATCCTGGAGAACATAATAAAGATTCTGAGTGGATAAAAGAAGTAAAGGAAACAGTAAGAGGTCCAGATGCAATAACTAACTTCTGGTTAAAAGTATCAACATCTTTACATGATGATTTAGCCTTGAATAAGAATAATTTATATGCACACCCCAAACAGACACCAACCTGCTTAACAACAGGAAAAATGATACTTCTCCTTAAGACTTAAACTACAAGATATCCTAACACTGTAGCCCAATAACATGCCTATGCCTTCTTACATTGTAGAAACTATACAGTGGAATTGATGCCAACAGAGTTTATAGTCATTTAGAAAAAACTCAATCATGGCAACAGAACAAAAGGGTAATAAAAGAAAGTCATATGGAACAAATGATAATTTGTTGTTAAATAAAGTCAAAATGGAGAACTGTAAAGAGGGGGAAAAATCTTAAGTATGGCATGGATAGATTACAAAACATTTTACAGCATTTCACATTTGTGGATAAAGGAGTGCTTACAGATGTATAAGATACACCATACATTGATCAATTGTATTACAGTGATCATGAAACAGTGGCAAACCACTTTGAAGCTATGCCATGATAAAGTACAATTATCATCCAAGGATAAAAATTCAAAGGGGGGATATTCCAGGGTGACTCCATGTCACCTCTGCTCTTTTGTCTAGCCCTTAACCCATTAAGCTGTCTACTCAACAGATTATGTCATGGTAACAGTTTGGCTCCAAGACAACAAAGTGTGAAGACTTCTCATCTCCTTTTCTTCTTTTTGCGGATGTCTTAAATCTGTATAGTTCATCAGATCAGGAGCCGAAAACACAACTGGAAGTAGTCAAAACTTTCTCAGGAGATATAAAAATGTCACTTGGTACTGATAAATGTGCAAAAGTAACATTCAAAGCAGGAAAGCTGCAGCACAAAGAAAATATCAGTCTGGGACAGGAATGTGATATAAATGAACTTGAGCAGTGGAAAATGTATAAATATTTGGGGATTGATGAAGGATTGACAACACATGAACAGAAGTGAATAAAATTGACTATGGAATATTTTAAAAGACCAAAATTAATACTGAAAACAGCCCTGACATCTAGGAACAAAGTCCAAGCTATAAACTAATTTGTTCTTCCTGTTCTAACTTACAGTTTTGGGGTGAAAAGCTGACCTCAAAAGTTATTGAATCAGTTGTACAGGAAAACAAAAAAAATCTTCACGCTTATAAAATGATAGACAAAATTCAGTGTGTATACCAAGATTATATATTCCTCATTCTGAAGGAGGTATGCGGCTCCACAAAAGTGATTGCACATATACATCTGCAGTCGTAGGACTGCATGCATATCTGCTGACCTCATCAGATCCAAACATAAAATTTTGAAACATGAAGAGAACAAGTCTAAGATGATTTCCTTACTTAGTTTAGCAGAAGCATATCAGTGTCAAGCGGGAATGGAAACCAAATCAGAAGTAGACAAAAATTAGGCAGCAACTGAATCTGCCAAAAACAAAAGAAATAATATAAGAAAGAATCGGATGAGAAGGCAAGAAATGTGGAAAAGGCAAAAATTTAGTTGCAAGTACAGAAAACTGCTGGAACAACCTCATGTTGATGAGGATCTGTTGCAGAAATGGTTAAGGAGAGGTGAATTTAAACCAAAAGATGAATGGTTAAAATTGGTGGCTCAGGACTACATCTGTGTTGGTTTACAAAGTCCATTTTGCATGTGGGAAAAATGGACAAATGTAGGTTCTGTAAAACAGAGCTGGAAACAGTTGCACATCTTTTTGTGGGGTGTGATAGACTTATGGCAGAGGGTCTGTATACTGAAAGGCATAATAATGTGACAAGACTGTTGCATTGAGGATTGTGCAAACATTACAATACTGAAGTAGCTAAGAAGCATTGAAAACATAAGCCACAGAGCATTACAGAGAATGATGAAGTTTGTATCACATGGGACAGTTCAAAAAATAGATGTGAGAAAAACAGATATAATAATCCATGAAAAGAAGAGAAAAAGTAGCACTGATCTTTGAAACTGCTATAGCTAATGATTACAGTATTTTACATAGAGAGACACACAAAGTCATAAAATACCAGGATTTACAGGCAGAAACGAGGGCAATGTGGAAGAAGGATACCCAGGTAGTTTCAATAGTAGAAGGAGCAATGGGCCTTATAAAAAAAAAATAATTTTCAGTCTTATTAAACTATGCGACTGATACATTTAACTCCATATAAACTGCAGGAGGAGTCAGTTCTGAGCATGCTGTGGGTGCTGCGAAGACCACTTTTAGCTATTGTCAAAGACTGAAAGTACTAATTTTATGAACTTTAATCATACCTTGACTTAGGAATGGAGTCAATTCCAGTCATGATATTAGAAATCCAAAAGACTTGGAGAAATTAAAGAATAAACCATAGTACTTTTGAGTTCCACTAATGACAAAGAAATGTGGGGTTGTGTCAAGGTCCTAACCATGTGATATTTGTTCTGCAAACATGGTAGATGAAATGCATACTCCCACTTTAGCACTGAGTATGAGCTGATACACATAGTTCTCAGCTTCTTACCTCCAGAATCGGAGACAAATCCAGAAATAAATCCTGGACAATCAGAAAAACTTTTTTTTTAAATATTTGTGCTATTAACTTGATAAGTTGTCAAAATAAGAAAACACGTGCATTTTTGAAGTAAAAGATGTCAGTAACTCTAATTATGTATTTATTAAGTGTAATCTACTACCTTTTCTCCCAAAACTGCAAGTTTTTGAGCAATGAGGAGGAACAGAGCAAAGTCAAGGAAGTCCCTGAAAATAAGGGTACGTTGAGAGGTATGCTGATATCTAGGAGTTTATGTCTTGCAGTTTGGCTACATCCCAGCCTTTCTTTAAGATTTCATATATAGAATGTCAGTAGTAAGGTAAACAAGCAGCTGAAGATGTCTAAAAACTTTACTGACATCTCTATCCAGAAGCACAATGAGCTCACGGAATGAATGCCCTCATTCCTACTTTGGAGTATACACTACTATTACTTGCTTTAAGCTTCTTCTACAGTACTGATTCATGACAGACATCTGTAAACAGTATTTTTCATTTACAGTGTCTAACATGAAAGATGGTTGTTTAACCATCCGAAAGACATGATGGATGCATATAGCAGCTAGAGTTACCCCTACAGTAATCTTAGCGCACTTCGTTCATCTGAAAGACTACTAGTTCAAACTCTCAGATCCAGCAACACAGCCAGTAAATCTCTATTTGCTAACTCTGCTGACAAAACTTGGAATTCTCTTCCTGCTAATCTTACATCTGAACTCTCTCTACCTCAATTTAAGAAAAGTCTGATTCAGTACTTAAAAAAAATTATGACTATGTCCTTATCCTAATCCAGACTAACTGTAACCATCACTTGTGTGCACATGGAGTTCTTCTGCCTACACTTTATTGTTTCTTAACTTATAAATCCTATGATCTCCTTGGAACTACTACCAGGTTAGCCTACTAGGCATTCAATATCCTATTATTCTTAAAAACACTGTCTAGAATTTTCCATCCGAGTAAAAATGTAATAATTTGTTTGTGTATATCTGTTTGTTTACATCTGTGTAAAAATCCTTTTATTTGTGTTTTATTTTGTGTTTTAAACTGTAAAAATGTAACAGTTTGTTGAATGTCTTTTTGGAGCTTTTCTCCCTGAGCCTCCACTGAAAATGGATATGTATCCAGTTGGACTATCCCGGTAAACAAATGTAAAATAAATAGTCTCCATGCTGCTAAATACCTTTGCTATTAAGTTGCTACATTTAGACCACTGGCCTCCATTGGCTTGTATGCTGGTAATAGCAAGTTATCCATCCATCTTTTCCACAACTCCTTTTTCTATTTTTGCACATGGGATTGGGATGTCACATCAACAGTAACAATCACCTTGAGCCACCATTCACACCACCAGGTGACTAGCAAATCATCACTGTCCTTTAATATTTTATGTTTTTGGAACAAAAATATCCATTTATGAGTCTATATTATAAGCTCAGAGAGTCATTTATTTGAACACTTAAACGCCAACACGTAAGTAGTGAAAGCTGGAAACCACGAATGGCCACTTCCGCAAATTTTTTTCCCCTGTGAAAAAAATGTGCTTGGCCGTTATGGGGAATTGCCCTTTTCTCCAATGTAGAGCGATCTCAGAGTTGGTATATTTAGTTAGGGCGAAGCCCCCCACTTGATTAGGGTTTTAATGTTTGTTTTTATGTTTGACGACCAAACAAATTTTTTCCCTTGGAAAAAAATTTGCAGAAGTGGCTGTTCGCGGTTTACATCTTTCGCTCTTTACGTGTCGATGTTTCAGTATTCGAAGAAAAGATTCTTTGAGCTTATAATATAGACCCACATTTATATATGCAGCTTTGAAAACTTCAAGATGCATCTCTTAACAAGGTTAACGTGTATATTCTTATGACTTTTGTATATCTGCGTCATGCTATTGCTCATGTTTATCATATTATTTAGTTTTATGTGCCTCTGGGTTATGTTTGAAAAGAGGTTCAGCACTAACTCACTTACCCAGTGAGCAATTAATAAAATATAAATAAATACATACATGTGACCTCTTGGAGTCCTACATGCAAGTACAAAGAAAGGCAGTATATGTCTGGAATACCCGAGTTTCTTCAGTGCTTACAGTTACCACATTGCCTCTAATGTAATGCAGCTGATAGCAACTAGGAATAGTTTTCCAATTTATCATCCTTCTAGTTTTGCTGTTATAGTCAAGAATAGCTAGATCACATCACAATTAAATAGAGAAAAATACCTTTCCAGGACTAAATTCAGACCCACTCCTAAAATAATGCAGTAGCTCAAGGATGTAATCCAAAACTGATTATACAGAATTTTACATTTTTTACTTGTTCTTTAAATTTTAAATATTCTATAATTACATTTTTTTCTTAGCATAGTTCCCACAGGTTATTAAGCATGAAATGCTTTGGCAGAAGACTTACAGAACACTAGCTAAAGAAACACGAAATATATATTCCTGAATGTTATTTATTAAGCTAACGACATACTGAGAAGATGAAAAACTGAACCAATTTAACAGGAAGCATTTGTTTTGGAGATGTATGTCATGAATACACTTAAGACAGAAAATATAGAAATGTCCTTTCTAAAGATTAGAAGAGCCATAAAAAATAATTATTTCCATTCCATAAGGAATGATGTAGACTGCATATGATGTTAAAGATTAACTTTGGTGTTCTTATGAATGAAAAAACGTACACCATCACACTATACCAGCATGTAAATAGCTGCACAGATGCAGTTGTACCCCATAGGAACAAGTGCAGGGCAATCCCCAGAAACAAACCGTGTCTACTTTATTCCCTCGAAGTCTAAAAAACCCAAATGCATAAAGCCCGACATGTAAAGCCCGAACCGCGAAAAGCGCAAATGTACTAAAATGTGAAATTTAAAACCCCGAACTGTCATTGTCGGCCAACCCACCACCCGCAACACACTACCTACCCAAACACAATAAAAACAACACATATGAACACTAACCAAACCCCTACTTGTAACCCTACATTAAAGCACCAACACCCTACTACTAACCCTACACTAAACCCCACATACATAACTAACTATGCACTCTCCTTAACCCCTCCCTAACCCTAAGGTCCGTAACTACCACACACGTCCCCTATGGAGCTATACGTAAGCAAACTACATATTCCACACATACACTTAACAAAACCTAACACTAAACCTCACATACATAACCTACATAAAACCTTACATACACTACCTATCTATGCACTTACCTTAACCCCTCCCTAACCCTAAGGTCCGTAACTGTCGCACACTTACCTTACGGAGCTGTACCGCAGACAGGCCAACTATGAGAATTCAACCTTTCAACTTTCACGCTTTAGTAAGTTCGCGTTTTTCGCGGTTCAGGTTTTATGCATTCAGGTGTTTTAGACTTTGAGGGAATAAATTAGACCCAAACAAACCCACATGGTGAAACTGTAATATTAACAAACTTTATAATAAAAGGAAAATAATTTTGATCAAATCTAAAAGCAGTAATTCCCAGAATCTTACAGCCCTTGTCACTAATATAAATAAAAAACTCAGGAACATAAAAAATCCACTTAGTCAAGGTAGAGACTAAAATAGCTACCCAAGCCAAAGACAATCACAAGGCATTTTTAGTTATGTTCATAATGTCAAAAGCACAACACAGCAATGCGCTGAACTGATTGTGAGCAAGTGTTACCTACAATGAGGCTGAAGATATAGTGAACCTAATGACCAATAAATTTAGCTCTAACTTTACCCCTCTCTCCCCCTGGCTGTCCCTCGAGATATACCTGAAAGTGGCTCACCTCCAGCTATCACAAAAGACCAAGTCTTAAACGTGCTATTAAAAGCTAAAGATATCTCACAGATGGGTCCTGACAATATTCCTGGATGCATATTTAACAGCATGAAGCACGATTTAGCAGCATCCCTAACAACACTGTTCAGTCTCAGCCTTCATACAGGTTTTATACAAAGTGAATGGAGAACATCTACAGTCATTCCCCTGCATAAGGGAGGACCTCCCACCAAAGCCGCAGGCAATTACAGACCCATAAGTCTGACCAGTCTCGTATGCAAAGCAATGGAAAGGCTTATCATGAAATTAATCAGTCAGGACATAGGGAACCTCCAAACACCAGACCCATCTCAGTTTGAATTCTTCAAGCACAACTCATGCTTATTCAACTTGGTGGATTTTTTTGAAAAGGTCATCAAAGCAATGGATGAAGGCAAAATGGTACACAATGCATACCTCAATCTGGCCAAAGCTTTTGACACAATTCCTCACTCAGGCATAGTAGGAAATCTAAAACTGGGAATAAACCCCTGTGTCACTCACTGGATTGCCAACTGTCTAACAGACAGGATGTAGGAAAACCAAAATAAAGGAAGTTACCTCCACAAAAAGGCTAGTCAACAGTGCAGTCCCCCAGGATTCTGTGCAGGGACCCCTCCTGTTTGGCATCTACTTTTCTTTAGTAAAAGCCACTACTAAAGGGCTCTCTCTGACTAGGCTTGCAGATGGCTGCAAGCTAACAGCAGTCATTGAATCTCCAAATGACTTAGCCAACTTGCAGGAAGGTTTGTCCCAAATAAATAACTGGTGCCAAAATCACGAAATAAATACCCCCTAAGACTTGATCCATTTGTTTAGGATTTGGGAACTTATGTGGACAGTGACCAAACTTTTGACAAACACATGCTCAGTGTGCAAGTCCTTTTATGCTGCACAGCTTATAAACAAAGGGATTATGTCTAACTCTAGGGATGTCATTGCCCCCCTTTACTCAGCCCTCATTAGGCCATTCAATGAATATGATGCCCCCTTCGGCATGTAGTTGTCCAGACACATGCAACAACTGGAAAATCCACACATATACTTTAATAAAATCATACAAGACCTAAACAACATGTTCTACTTTGACCGACTCAAAGCCCTGTCGCTATACTTGGTATCCTACAGACTGCTAAGATGTGACCTGTGTCTGGCAAACAAGGCATCATCTGATCCAATACTGATGGATCTACTGCACATCAAGTCAAATGGCATCAAAACTATTTGGTCTAGGGCTTTAAACCTGTTCTGAAACATCAACAGAATAGTTTGGAGGGAAATGTATATCTTGTAGAAGATAATGCTGCTCTGGAATGGGTCTCTATTAAAATCGTTAAGAGGCGTTACATCGAACGCCTATTCAGCGACACAAAGACTGAAGTCTGAAAATAATGAAGGCTCAGGCCAACAATTTTTTCCCAGGGAAAAAAAAATCGCTTGGCCCAAGCCTTAGCATTGCCCTTTACCCCACTGTAGTGCGATCTCGGAGTTGACATACTTAGTTGGGGGGTGTGGGGAGGGTGAAGCACCCCACTTAGTTATGTTTTAAATAGAGTGTATGTGTGTGTGTGTGTGTGTGTGTGTGTGTGTGTGTGTGTGTGTGTGTGTGTGTGTGTGTGTGTGTGTGTGGTAGTAGCAATTTCTTTCCCAGGGAAAGAAATCGCTGTTTTGACCATTTGCAGTGTAGTGCGTTCGGTCTTTATGTGTCAGTTAAGAGGCATTCAATGTACTGCCTCTTCGAGATTTTTAATATAGACCCCTCTGGAACACATTCCCCATCCACATAAAACAAAGTAACCTGCCCATATTCAAGTGCAACTGAGATTTATGGAATGAAAACAGAAAACTTACCCCAGGACTCCCCTTCTACTACTAATGGACAGAGGCAGCTTCTAAATGCTCCATCCCATGCATGGTCCTCTCAAATTATCTATGGTATGATCCCAGTTATTCTTATTAGAGGTAATAGATTCATAGGTTCATAGATTAGCACTAAGCTAACTGCCCTTGCAAGCCATTTTAAGCCTCGCCAATTATCCCTTGTGAGACTCAAACCCTGCACCTTGTGTTTGTAAGGCAAACACCTTAATCATTAGGCCACCCTCCCAACCAATTAATATATAATTATTGACCATGGGATGGTTAAGGTCAATCTCAAATCAAATGGGATAAGTTAATTCCATTTGATATAATGTGTCTTCGGTCATAGGTAGGTACTAGGCTATTGGCCCTAGGGCCTATATAAGCCTAGCCAAAAAGGTACCCTGGCTTTTGCCACCCAAGAAAATTATTTTCCTGTGCCCCTGTCGAGCAGAGCCACAAAAGTGATCCCCGGGGTGAATTTCCTATTTCTCATCCAATCATCAAGATTTTTCTTGAAGAGTGCTAATGAGGAGCTCTGTTTGACATAGATAGATAGACAGTCTGTTCCAGAGTATGGGAAGTCTCTGGGACAGGAATCTATCCCTCCAGCATGTTCTGTTTATTGTGGTGACAAGGTTTAGGTCCCTACAGCGTGTAGTTCAGAGGGATTGGGATCTCTTTAAGTGGACCATGTCCAACAGCTCTGGGTTTGACATAGCTTTGTATGTTAGGCAGTAAAGCTGGAGTTTTTTGAGACGGTCTGCGTAGGGTATCTGTTTGAGGCCAGTAATCCTCTGTATGAGGTATTTCTGTGGCCTCTCCAGTTGTTGTAGATGTCTTGTGAGGTACATACCAAGAGGGGCGCTGTACTCTACAATGGATCTAATGAGTGATGAGTAGAGGGGAACAATGACCTCTTTTTCTGGATGAGAAACCTTTTGTGATGAGGTATGCCACGTAGAACGATTTCCTGACTACTGTGGCAATGTGATTATCAAAGGAGAGACTACTGTACACCTGTGTCCCAAGGTCTCTTATCACACTTTCGGTGTTAAGAAGACTACCACCTATGTTGTAGTTCATAGGTACAGAATTTTTACCAAAGGGGATGACAGTGCACTTTTTGGCATTGAGCTTCAGGCCATGGCTTTGACACCAGGCATCTGTCTCAGTGAGGCTCTTTTGTAGGATGTGCACATCGTTAGGAGTTTCGATTATGGCTTATGATTATGGTCATTTAATAGGAACCCTATATATATATATATATATATATATATATATATATATATATATATATATATATATATATATACACTGACACAAACAGGTAAACAGCAATAAAACAATAAATATATTGGTCCCAGAATCATAATAAATTAATAAACAAATAATGCTATGTCATATATCATCAAATGAAAGAGGAAACAAATGGGTTTTGAAAGCCATATAAGGCACACCCTCATTCAGTGGGGAAGGAGGTTCCAGAAGTACAGAGCTTGATGACTAAAAGATTTAATGCAGGATATGTCCAGACATGCCCTGAGAGCATTCAACAAGCCCATAGATGTTGAACAAAGGGATCTATCTGGACAGTAAGGAACCAGGAGCTCCTTAACATAAGCTGGACCCATGTCATATAGAGCTAAGTAAACTAACAATAGAACTTTAATGAAAATACAAGAATGGAGTGGTAGCCACAGCACAGGCTCTGGAGAACTAGAGTAATATAATGGGAACTCAGAATACTTATTAGCAACTGAGATGCAGAATTCTAAACTCACTGCAAATAGTCAAATATGCTACTAGGAAGCCCCAGCTGCAGTGAATTATAATAATCAAGACAAAAAGATACCAACACATGAGCAACTACGGCAAGGTCTTCTAATGGCAGAAGGCACTTGAAACATGAGTTGAAGAAGAAAATATTTTTTCATTACAGACTAGACCTGGTCCTTTAGTACCAATATGTCATCTATAATCACATTATGATCTTTAACCTTCTTCACAAAAAGCAACCTGTTACCATTGTACAAACTTGAACGATTAAGGGTTGAACAATTGTAATCCCCTAATACAGCATGAATGAACATGGCAGTAGTTTTGGTCATATTAAACTGCATGTGTCTGACAATCATCCAGTCCAGGATACTTTCTATGGCTTCAACTAATGAATCTATGGAAGACAATTTGCGCTGAGGAAAGGCTAGGTAAAGCTTAGAATACTTAGTATAACAGTGATACTGAAGATCTATCCTTCTAATGAGCTCACCCAATTAAAGTATATAAATGGAGAACAGCAACAAACAAAGTGGAACTCTGCTGAGCTCTGGATGTGACAGAAAAGTAGAAGTAGAGTTAATCCCTGGTGGACGTGACAGGGTAAGTAGAATGAGTTAATCCCTGATGGACGTGACAGGGTAAATAGTATGAGTTAATCTTTGATGGACATGACAGGGTAAGTAGTATGAGTTAATCTCTGGATGTGACAGGGTAAGTAGTATTAGAGTTGATCTCTGATGGACACGACAGGGTAAGTAGTATTAGAGTTAATCCCTGATGGACATGGCAGGGTAAGTAGTATGAGTTAATCTCTGATGGACATGACAGGGTAAGTAGTATGAGTTAATCTCTGGATGTGACAGGGTAAGTAGTATTAGAGTTAATCTCTGATGGACATGACAGGGTAAGTAGTATTAGAGTTAATCCCTGATGGGCATGACAGAGTAAGTAGTATGAGTTAATCTCTCATGGATGTGACAGGGTAAGTACTATTAGAATTAATCCCTGATGGACATGACAGGGTAAGTAATATTAGAGTTAATCTCTAATGGATGTGACAGGATAAGTAGTATGAGTTAATCTCTGATGGACGTGACAGGGTAAGTAGTATGAGTTAATCCCTGATGGATGTGACATGGTAAGTACTATTAGAGTTAATCTCTGATGAATGTGACAGGCTAAGTAGTATTATAGTTAATTTCAGATGGATATGATGAGGTAAGTAGTATTAGAGTTAATGTCAGATGGATGAGACAGGGCAAGTAGTATTAGAGTTAATTTCAGATGACTATGATGGGGTTAGTTATTAACCTCAGACAGATGTGACAGAGTAAGTAGTAGTAGAGTTAATCTCAGATGGATGTGACAGGGTAAATAGTATTAGAATTAATTTCAGGCAGATGTGACAGGGTAAATAGTATTAGAGTTAATCTCAGACAGAAGTGACAGGCTAAGTAGTATTAGAGTTAATCTCAGATGGATGTGACAGGATAAGTAGTATTGGAGTTAATCTCAGATGGATGTGACAGGATAAGTGGTATTAGAGTTAATCTCAGATGGACACAGCAGGGTAAATAGTATTAGAATTAATTTCAGACAGAAATGACAGGCTAAGTTTTTATTTTATTTATTTTACATTTGTTGACCGGGATAGTCCGACTGGATGCATGTCCATTTTCAGCGGAGGCCCGGGGAGAAAAGCTCCAAGGGTAAGCAGATACAGCATTACAAAATACCAGCATTACATATTACAAACAGACTATTTACAGAGATTACATAAGTAAGCAAGTTAAACAAGTTCCACAGGTTATAGTTAATCCTGAGCACAAGTCAGGATTCAATTAAATTACACAGTAAACTGGTTAACAGATTTTTACACATTCTAGAGAGAGTTAGCCAGGCTTGATACATTGACATAGCCAGTTAAGTGACAAATGTTATTTGAGTCTAGTTTTAAATTGACCTAAGGTGGAAAGTAAGGTAATATCAGCTGGAAGAGAGTTCCAGGATCTACTTACAGAGTTTGCAAAGAGAGAATCACCGGCTGTGTTATTAATTTCGCTAGTATGAATTAGTAGTTTGTTAGAGGATTGAAGCGGTCTAGGATTGTTATAGGGGGTGATAATCTTTTTAAGTGCAGGAGTATTGTCCGGATTATAGAGGATATTATAGGCCATAATCAGTTGGTTATACTGGATTAGGCTGGGTAGTTCAAGCCACCCAAGCTGATTTAGATTGATGCAATGATGTGTCCTAAAAGGCAGCCCAGTGGCAAACCTGGCAATGTGGTTGTAGCAAATTGAGAGTTTGTTAAGGACAGTCTTGTTTAAATTCAAGAGTAGAGGGGATGCATACAGAAGGGTTGAAAGAAGGTGAGAGCGAGCTATGGCAATTTTAGCTGGAGGGGTTAGGAAGGCTTTTATTCTGTAAAGTGACCCTAGTTTTTTATTGATGGTTTTGATAGTTTGGTTAACATGTAGGTCAAATTTTAGATTATTGTCTATGATGACACCTAATAGTTTTGTAGATGGGTCAGGGGAGATTAATGTGCCATCATTTGATTTTATGGTAAAGGTGAAAGCGGTAGACCTACGTGTTGGTGAAAATAACAGCATTTTAGTTTTTGTGGGATTTAGGATCAGACGATGTTCAGAAAGCCAGTTTTCTATTGTATTAAAGGTGGTCTGGGTAGCTGACCATAACTCTACTGGAGATGTGGCTGAGCAAATCAGAGTAGAGTCATCAGCATATTGGATACAGCTGACTTTTGGGATGACAGTATAAAGGTCGTTAATGAAGATGGAGAACAGCAAGGGCCCTAGTATAGAGCCTTGTGGTACTCCAAGGGTGTTAGGTAGAAGGTTAGAGAGTTTGTTCTGCCAGAGGACAGCCTGCTGTCGACCATTCAGGTAGGATTGAAGCCATTAGAGGGCTCCAGTACCTAGACAGAATGTTTGCAGGGTGTGGATTAAAAGTTGGTGATCAACCATATCGAATGCCTTGGAAAGATCCAAAAAGAGGGCTGAGGATATATAATTATTGTTGCAATTATGGTTTATGGTGTTAGTAAAGGCTAGGAGGGCTGAAGTAGTGCTGTGATAAGGACGGAAGCCATGCTGAGTATCTGCCATAAGGCGATTTTGGATTAGGTGGTGCATGAGTTGTCTATGAATACATTTTTCCATAATCTTTGTAAGTGGAGAGAGTATAGCTATTGGCCTAAAATTGGAGAATTTAGTAGAGCTGCCTCCTTTGTGAAGTGGGATTACATAGGATATTTTTCAGATGGTGGGAATTTTAGCTTGTACTATGGTTCGATTGATTAGTATTGAGACGGGGTAAGCAATAGCATCAGTTGATTTTTGTAGGTACTCGGCAGGGAGTTGATCAGCAGAAAGTGTAGTGGGTTTTAATTTTTTGATCAAGGTACGGATAAGTGAAGTGGCGACTGGTTGGAAGCTGAACGTGAGTAGGTTTCTAGGGGTGCTACTTTCAGGACCAGGGGAGCTAGGAGGTAGATGGTAGCTAGGGATTGAATTGTCTCAGTAAAGAATTGGTTAAAACTATCAGAAACATCTTAAGGGGTTTTATCAATAGTAGTAGCAGGGATTGGGGTTGAAGTTTGTCCAGGATGTAGTAGATTATTTAAACCTGCCCAAAACTTCTGAGGGTTATTTTGATTTACTGTCTGTAAATTACAGTAGTATTGTTTTTTGTCTTGTAAAATTGATTTTTTGGTCTCGTTCCTGGATTGCCTGTATTTACTGTGATCTTGAGGGTCTTTAGAAGAACGCCATAAAGTCCATGCTTTGTTTCGAAGGGTAATTTTGAGTTTAGACTCTATAGAAAGCCATGGTGCAGTTTTTGCCTTGGTTCTGTTTGAACGAACAGGTGCATGCAAATCAAGGCTCTCAAGGAATTTGTTGTTAAAGTATGCTACTGCTTCCTCTAAGGGGAGGTGTTTTAGAATAGACCAATTACATGAGTTTAGTTCTTGTTGGAATTTGGCAGGGTCAAAGTTGTTATTGTTTCTAACCTTTCTGAGTAAGGGTTGTTGGAAATTAATGGTTTTGTGCTTAATTATATATGTGAGAAGGTGATCGCTTAAGCCATTAGCCTAAGTAGCATTAGAGTTAATCTCAGATGGATGTGATGGGATAAGTAGTATTAATCACAGATGGATGTGACAGGCTAAGTAGTATTAGAGTTAATCACAAACGGATGTGACAGGGTAAGTTGTTTTAATCTCAGATGGATATGACAGGGTAAGTAGTTCATAGGTTCATACTAGGCTATCTGCCCTAGGGCATTTATAAGCCTAGCCAGAGTGTGTTTGGCTTTCACCACCCATTTTAAATTAATTTTGCTATGCCATTTTTCGAGGTTAGTATACTGTGCCTCTGTCTAACAGTGACACAGAAGTGATACCCGGGGTAAACCTACGATCTCCCATCCACTCATCAAGATTCCTCTTGAAGAGAGTCAGTGAGGGACTCTGCCTAACCTGGACTGGGATTTTATTCCAGAGTGAAGCGAGCCTCTGGGTTATGAATCTGTCCCTCCAGCATGTCTTATTTATTTCAGTGCTGAGGTTCAAGTCTCTCGAGCGCGTAGCTCGATGGGATTTGGATTTTCTGAGGTGCAGTATGTCCATTAATTCCGGGTTGGACATGACTTTATACGTCAGGCACAGATCGCCTCTGAGCAGGCAGTATGCCACTGAGTAGAGCTGGAGTTTCTTTAACCGGGCAGCATATGGCATCTGTTTGAGCCCTTTGATCCTCTTGGTGAGGTACTTTTGGGGTCTTTCCAGTTGCTGCAGGTGTCTGGTAAGGTACATCCCAAAAGGGGCATTGTACTCAATTATGGGCCTGATGAGGGATGAGTAAAGAGGCACAATGACCTCCCCTGATCTAGATGTGAATCCCTTCATGATTAGGTGGGCTATATAAAATGTTTTTCTAACCACTTTGGCCACGTGGTTGTCAAATGAGAGATTGCTGTCAACTTGGGTCCCCAAGTCCCTAATTACTTCTTCTGTACTTAATGGATTAGCACCTATGTGGTAATTTGTGGGCACTTTGTTTTTGTCAAAGGGGATGACTATACACTTTTTGGCGTTTAGCTTGAGGCCATGGCTCTGGCACCAGTTGTCTATTTCTATGAGGCCCCTTTGGAGGGTGCTTGTGTCGGCTGGAGAGTCTATTATGGCGCCCAGTTTGCAGTCATCTGCGAACTTGGTCAGCCACAGTCCTTCCATGTTGGCCTGTACCTCCAAGAAATATATACCGAACAAGAGAGGTCCCAGGACTGAGCCTTGTGTGATGCCACTTGTAACTGGTTTGGAGTCTGACATGGCTCCAGCAATTCTAACCATGTGGGTTCTGTCCTTGAGCCAGTTTGCAACCCATCTAGTGACATAGAGGTTTATATTTAAGCTGGTGAGCTTATCTATAATGCCCGAGTGGGGTATTGTATCGAAGGCTTTTGCGAGGTCCAGGTAGGCTGTGTGGACCACCTTCCCCTCGTCAATGGCCTTGGTGACTGTTTCAAAGAAATCGACCAGGTTTAAGAGGCAGGATCTGCCCTTAACAAAGCCGAACTGGGAAGGATTCAGTGTCTGTAGGTCCTCAATATCTTTATTTATGAGGTCCATGATGGTCCTTTCCATAGCTTTGGAGACCAAGTTAGTCAGGCTTATGGGGCGATAGTTTCCAGGATCCGTTGAGGCACCACCTTTGTGGAGAGGGACCATTGTTGCTGTAGGCCACTCTTTGGGTACATATCCTGTAGTAAGGCTGAGACTGAACTCTAGTTTTATGTTTGGGTTTAGCTCTTCTTGGAGTTCATGTAGGACGCAGCCCGGGACACCATCTGGTCCCATTGATGCTGTGTTTTTTGCTTTGGAGAGGGCGGCTCTTACCTGAGCATCTGAGATGTCGGGGGGGGGCAGCACTCTGCTGGGATAGATATTCGCCTTTTTGGTGGGGGGGAGTTTGCGCTGAACCTGTCAGCTAGGATGTTGGCAATGCCTGTGGGTTTGGTGTATTTTTTGTCATTTTGGACTAATTCTGAGCATATCTGGGAATTCCCACCCAGGTTCCTAACATAACTAAAGAAAGACTTGTGATTATCCTTAGTGTCCTGTGCAATTTTTCTCTCGAAGCTGGCCTTAGACAATTTTATGACTGCCCGTAGTTTTTTGCTAATACTGATCTGAGATGCCTTCCCTTTTTGGGATTTTGCTCTATCATGTAGTAGCCTCCTCCTTCTATTGTATAGTTTGTTTATGGCTGGGGTCCAACAGACAGGACGTCTGCCTTTGGAGGATTGGGTCTTGGTTTTATTTGGGATTGCATGATCCATGCATTCCTGAAGGTGTTCATAGAATGCATTTATAAAGGATTCTGTGGTCTGGGCCATATTTTCCACAGGCCCGGGGGCTTTGAAGGATTCCACCTTGGTTTTGAGGAGTGTGAAATTTGCTTTAGAGAAGTTTTTCACTGTGGTTTTCTGGGCAGGGGGTGGGGTCGGGATGTGAATATCCAGTGAGATTAGTTTATGGTCTGATCTTACCAGTGAGGGATACACTTCTGGTCTGGAGCATAGAGTCCCCATGTTGGTGATGATCAGGTCCAGTATGTTTTCCCCTCTTGTGGGAGTGGTAACAAGTTGTTCCATAGCATTTGAGTTTATAAATTCTAGGAACCTTTGGGCTAGGGTGTTGGAGCTAGAGTAATGCTCCCAGTCTATGTTTGGGTAGTTGACGTTGCCCAATATAATGGTGTTTGGAGAGACCTTCATATTTTCCAGTGTTCTCAGGAAGGCTGAGTGGGGTTCCCGGGTTTGGGAGGGTGGTCTGTAGCAGGCTATAAACTGGAAGGCAGTTTTACCCACTGTTAGTTGCACATGGATAGTCTCTGATGCTTCGTGCTGTGCCACCAACTTGGAGGTGCGGGTATCTTTGACGAATATTGATACACCCCCTCCTTTTGTGGTTCGGTCCAAGTTTTGGGGCTGAAAAGCATGGTATGAGGTATAACCTGGTAGTGCTGGGGTGCTCTCGGGAGCCTTGAACCAGGTTTCTGTTACTGCACAGATATCGATGTTCTCCATGCTAAGGAGAGTTTCGAGTGCATGCATCTTGAGGTTTAGACTTCTGGAATTGAGTAGCATTACTCTTAGTTTCTTATCCCTTGTGATACCTATGGAGGTGGGTTTGTCTTTTGAGCCTTGCCTAAAAAAGGCACTATGGGGATAGCAGGAGCCTTTGCCAATATCCAAAACCCCAGGGGTGACAGGTGCAAGTCGTCCCTAGCGAAGCATCGTGGCTTGTCAAGCATGTCATCTCAGGCTGACAGGCATTGGATCCCCTTTGAATGCCACCAATACTTAAGCTAATTGTTGAAATTGATCATCTTGTCTTCATATTGTGGCATCATTCTTGGTGAGGGTAAGATGCTACTCAAGGTCAGGGTCATACCGGCCTGGGCTACATGCTCAGAGAGCTCCTCTATGTCACTTTTCATGTAGTCCAGGGAGGTACGTCTCCGGTCATTCACACCAGCATGGACAATGACTGAGTCATATTTGTACTTGCCTTGGAGTGACCTGAGTGCTTGTGTTATGTGGCGGATCCTAGCGCCCGACAAGCAGCTCACAGTGACCTTCTCCTTGTTCAGCCTGGTGAGCGGGACGTCAGTGTGCCTAACGATAGAGTCACCTATTACAAGTGTATCAGGTGTGTTGTTTAGCCTTAAGGGCTGTGACTGTTCGGCACACTGGCTTTGTGAGCTATGTGTTGCATGTGTTTTGTTTTGGGGTAGCAGTTGCTTGGGTGTCTGCTTTGGAGGTCTCTGCTGCTTAGGCAGATTTTTATTTAGAGCCTCCGAGTATGTTTTTGAGTGTTTATGTGTTTGGTTTGCTGTCGTGGTAGGCCTATGTGAGACTGGAATTGTAGTGAGTGTGGTTTCCTTCTCCTCCTGACTGGTTACGCCAGTACTGAGTTGAGAGAGCTTAGCCTCCAGTTTGGCTAAATGGTTACATCTCTCACATGTGTTGGAATTTGTTGGGAGGAGGAGATGGTTGTCTGTGTACATGAGGCAGTTGTAACATTGCCTCAAGATTCCCAGATTCACCAGCTGGACTGGAGAGGAAATTGACAACTGACCTTTGGACATGCTAGAATAGTATTGGGAATTCCTTTATAATTGGGAACAAGGTACTCAAGGGGAGTTTGTGAGGGTGTAGTGCTTTTAATTTTTTAGTGCTGACTTATATAATTGCTTTAGTGAGCAAGTGCCAGGTAACTTAAGTGCAATGTGTTACAGGTAACTTAAATGCAAAAACGACAAACAGTAACTTTCTTTCAAGTGAAGCAAGGAAATAAGTACAGTAAGCAATGCAGATATCACTAGGGATCCACAGAAGCGTTGAAAAGCCGCGTCATAGGTGGAATTAGCGTTTCAGGGAAATAACAAGCAAACAAACAACAAACATACAAACAAAGCTAGATTCAGCAGGCCTGGATCTAGTCTATGCTACAGCAAACAAGGTGTACCAATTTCAGTAAGAAACAGTTCAAATATGCAGGCACTATAAGCCTTTAACCAGAAATTCCCAGCACAGAAGGGTAGAGTCCAGCCTCTCCTCCCACAAGAGTGCAGACCACGAAGCTTCTTAATGTAAAATAACTGGCCTGAAGCCCAAGTGCTTAAACCAGAACTAATACACTTTTAGAATAATAGACACTGAGCCCTCAATCAGCAGTTCCCAACTTAGAAGGATGTAAGCTACCTGTCCTGCCACCACAGTGCAGGCCACAAACCTTCCTAATGTAAAACAACTGGTCTGAAGCCCAAGTGCTTAATCCAAAAGACTTAGAATGATAGCTACACTATAATCAAGTTACTACCAAGCAGTAATAAATACAACTGAATACTTTAAAGAATACCTGGATTAGGCAGGCAGGCAGCATTAATCGCAGATGGATATGACAGGGTAAGTAGTATTAGAGTTAATGTCAGATGGATGTGACAGGGTAAGAAGTATTAGAGCTAATCTCAGATGGATGTAACAAGGTAAGTAGTATTAGACTTAATCTCAGACAGATGTGACAGGGTAAGGTAAGTATTAGAGTTAATCTCAGATGGATGTGACAGGGTAAGTAGTATTAGAGTTAATCTCAGGCATAGTCCATTGGGTTTGTTCTGAGAGGTAAGAGGCAAGACAGTTGAGAATGGTTGCCATGGCTCCACATAGATTTGTAGGTGATCTAAATGAATGGTGCAATCAAACGTGTCAACTGCTGATGAGAAATCAAGAAGGATCAAAACAGAATAATATCACTGATCCCTCACCATCGGGGGTCATTAAAACTGATGTACAGTCTACTATGTCTAGTGTGGAAACCTGACTGAAATGGGTCTCTAACATAGTATGCTTTAAGTGTATCAAGCTGCAAACAAACAACTTTCTCAATATCCTTGCTAATAAAAAGTAGGTCAGCAGCAAGACAGTAGTTATTCAGATAATCTGGATCTAAGTAATGACTGATAAAAACAAGGTTAGAGATAAAGCAATAATTATCCAAGTTGTCAGGCTCTAAGTAATGGCTTGTAAAAAGGAGGTTAGAGATAAGTCAGTACTTATCTGAGTCATCAGGCTTTAAATAATGACTAATAAAAAGAATGTTAAGCAGTAATTATCCAAGTTATCAGACTCTTAAGTTATACTTCCTTAAAATTAGGTAAATGAGGCCCCTTTAAAGCAAATGGGAAAAATCAGTAATCAAAGAAACAGACAATCTGGTAAATAACAAATTTGGTTACATGTTAGTCCTGCTGGGCAATGATCAAACCCACAGGTAAGTGGTTACATACTTGTAGAAAAATAGTTCAGTATAGTTATTCAACTGAAACGTACACCAGATCCAAACTAATGAGTCTGTGTGATCACCAAAAACTCCCACCGACCTTACCATGAAAGGTGAAGCTGTCGCACTGACGTCAGTTTAGCTGTGAAATACTGAGTAGCAAGTTCACATTCCTCAGAAGAAAGTGCTCTGTGAGTGGAAGACAAGCTGTATTACTCACACTATTCACCGCTAGTAGAGAACAGCTGGTTAATTTGAAACAGAAAAAAAAATCCCTGGACAGGAACACTGCTTTCCTATGGGAGATTTCTGTGTGATAAACACCATAATATTCATTAAGCCTAACCAGTTATTAAAGCAGTCAGTACATCTCCATTTATTTCTAAGTCATCACCTTGAGTTTCTCATTGCATGTTGCTCCATATCAAGTTATGGTTCTAGTGGCTTCAAATGCACAGAGCATTCATGTGGAATGGAGCAAGCAGGTCCAGTGAGGAATGCAAAATATTATTATATGCTTCTAGAATCTCATCAGCACTCTAAGAACAGTCAGTGGAAGTTAGGACAACCTGTATCAAGTTAGAGCATGTCAGTTCCTACATTCTTTCAGGTCAAGATTGGAAGAGTTATAATAAAATTATATCTTAAAATGAGCAAGGAGGTAGTCTGACCATGAGACAGACTCTACCACCAAAACGGAGGTGGACACACTAGTTTGAAAACCAAGTCCTAAGTATGTACAAAACTATGTTTTGAAGAAGTAATCACATGAGCAAAGCCAAAGATCTTCATTATAGAAACAAACTTGTGTGCTAAGGTCATGGATTCATCATCAAACAAAAAAATTGAAATCACCCAAAGGTAAGCTGCTGGAGATATCAATATTGGTGCAGCAAGGAAATCTGGAAACTAGTGCAAAAATGTTGTAGGATTACCGGGCGGATGGTAAACAAGAAGGAACAGAAGGGCCTCACTGAGACAGATGCCTGGTGTCAGAGCCATAGCCTCAAGCTCAATGCCAAAAAGTGCAGTGTCATCCCCTTTGGTAAAAACTCTGTACCCATGAACTACCACATAGGCAGCAATCTACTTAACACCGAATGTGTGATAAGAGACCTTGGGACCCAGGTGGACAGTAGTCACATCGCCACAGAAGTCAGGAAGTCCTTCTACGTGGCACACCTCATCATAAAAGGGTTCTCATCCAGGAAAAAAGAGGTCATTGTTCCCCTCTACTTGTCACTCATTAGACCCATTAAAGAGTACAATGCCCCTTTTGGAATGTACCGCACAAGACATCTGAAGCAGCTGGAAAGGCCACAGAAGTACCTCACAAAGAGGATTACTGGCCTCAAACAAATGCCCTACACTGACCATCTCAAAAAACTCCAGCTTTACTCCATAACATATCGCCTACTCCGAGGTGATCTCTGCCTAACATGTCAAACTCAGAGCTGTTGGACATGCTACACCTAAAGAAATCCCAATCCCTCCAAGCTACACGCTCTAGGGACCTAAACCTTGTCACCACAATAAACAGGACACGGTGGAGGGATAGATTCCTGTCCCAGAGACTTCCTATACTCTGGAACAAGCTACCCATCTATGTCAAGCAAAGTTCTTCATTAGCACTCAAGAAAAATCTTGATGAGTGGATGGGAAATAGGAAATACACCCTGGGGATCACTTCTGTGTCTCTGCTGGACAGTGGCACAGGAAAATAACTTTCTTGGGTGGCATAAGCTATGGTACCTTGCTGGCTAGGCTTACGTAGGCCCTTGGGCCGATAACCTAGTACCTACCTATGAACTCTCAGCCCAGGTAGATGACATGTTCAAAGGTGCTGATAACTCCAGACTTAACTTTGGTCGAGCTCCGCAGTGGGGAGCAACACCAGATCACAACAGCCTTGTTAATCTGCAGTTGTTGCAGCATGGAGAACTTTGGGGACATTGCTGCCAACAGCTAAGGATCAGAATTGTTCAGCCAGGTCTGAAAGCAAGGGCAATACCATTCAACAAAACTGAGATACTATCCACTGAGATACCAGCAAGTGTAATGAGGATGTATTGTAAGAAGGTACACCTAAACTTTGTTGAGGCATCTGTGATTGAGTAATATGCTTTACCACTGTTAGGTGGACTGTGTAAGCTGATGGTGCACTTTCATTTTTTTTCTTTTTTCGCTACTGCAGTACAAATCATAGAGTTGGTATATATAATGCATGTGAGTGTGTGTGTTTGTATACGTATATATATTATATATATTATTTAGAAGGTGTAGGGGCCAAGTCCCCCACATGAAGGTGAAATGGGTGAGGGTGTTTTTTTTTTAAAGTTTTTGAGTTATCCTTTTGGTACTGAATATGTAGAAAATTGTAACTTTTTTAAAAATTTGACTGAATATAAGGAAAACTTGTATGAATTTCTTTGCCCATACAGCACTTTTATTTTAAACTCTGTTCACTAGCATACTTTCCAGTAGTGATTATATTTTCCCAATGCCTGCATGTATACTAGCCTATTTTTGGACAGGGTTGAATACAAAACCTCAAATATGTATTAGTCTAGGGGATGGGAGACGAGCATTTAATAATAGTGGAAGTCTTCCTGGGAGTATTTTAATTTTCTTTCATTCAATTACTGAGAGTACCAGAGCTCTCAAAGTAAAAATGTCTGATGAATACGATGTGAGAGAGAAGCAATATTCTCAGTCTATATTTAGCCTAATTACCTCTAAAAGATTTTACTATACTACATGTGCAATATCCCACAGATGTAACCCAGGCAGTTTTTTATAATGAAGGCAAAAAATATTAGTAACTGTGGTAGTTTGTCATTCACTGATAATGAAAACCACCCCTAGCACATAGACCTAAATTAAATCCTACAGTGTGAATTCATGAATGTCTGAAATAAAGTAAATGGAAATAGTACACTTTTAGTCAGGCAGGCTCAAACAGTAAATATTAGGGCATCCCAAAAGTATCCTGTAGGTAAGCACATCTTTCTGTAAATTAAAACACTACATTCCAGCTCGGTGCTCAAAGACTGAAATCAGTTACTTTTGTGTAGGTTTTGTGACTTTCTGTATATGACTTTCTTCATGGAATCAAGCACATATGGTGTGAAGAGTGCACAGCTTATATAAGTCCATATATTTTGGTATAGCACACAGGTTTGTATGAACAAAAGCAATGTCTACTACTTTAACAGGCATAAATGATTGAAATTGACCATAACTTTACTAATTAAATTACAAAACCAAGAACTTTCATTTTGTGGCTTTCTCTAGTGCTTTGTAGGCTAATAAGCTCCCCACCCACCCTCACTGTTGGTGTCTTGTGTTATACTTGGTGGCTTTGCAGTTGCCTGCCCCTACTGTAAATCTGATCTGGGACACTCCTCCCAGTCTAGTGTCATTAGCTCATTCTACCTAATACAGAGAGAGCATTTGATAAGGCCTTCTGTTTCTCCTTTTTCCCTTAAAAAAAAAAAAAAAAAAAATTGCCTGAATTTCCTTTTGTTCTGACTGTGCTTTTCAAACATTTTGGAAATATAGAGTATATTTTAGAGCATTTATTATAACTGTAATTGCCTTAATATTGCTACAACTCAAGTGCTCTAGGTTGCACTGCATCTGAAGTGTTTTGTGTGTTTTAGCTGCTACTTATTCTGCTGTATTACTGCCACTTTAATCGTTTTTCAGTTGTGCACTTGCCTTGCTTCATTTAAAAAGTTTTAAATTGCTAATTTTGTAGAGTTTTAATTGCATTTACTGTTTAGGACTACACACTCAAGTGTGTTAGACTTTTCTGTGTTTATTTACTGTATTATTGCATTGTTTAGCCTGTTTCAAAAAAAAAAAATATATATATATATATATATATATATATATATATATATATATATATATATATACTACCTTGTTTGCTCGTTTCCCACCTTTTCTAGCCAGTCCGTTTCCCACCTTTTCTAGCCAGTCCATATCCCAGGCCTTGGTTGTCTCGGGACTTTATTTTCTGTGCTTAGAGCTATCCAGACCTTGCTGTGGCAGAGGGAAGTCCTACTGCCTACCAGTGGGACTGGGAGCATTGTACTGCCTATCTAACGCTAGAGGAGTGGTTTCCAGCTCTGAAATTGTAATTTTATTAGCCTTTTGGGCTGATTTCTATCCCTTTCAACCTTCTGGCTTAAAAATGCGTGTGTTTGCACATATTTCACATCGTGCAGCACTACAAGGCTACAGTTAAACTATTCCAGGTGCCAGAAAGTGTGCTCTTCTAATTTTCCCTTAAAACTAGCTGGTTTCTCAGTAGTAGCACTAAAATCTGAACCCCTGTGACTAGCACTTTCTCTAGAACCTGCTGTAAAGCACTAGGAAGCCTGAAACTGATACAAGCACTCAGCTCTCCTTGTCAATAAGGAGAAATTAATGTGTTTGTGTCTTTCGGCTTTTCCCGGTTAGGGGTCGCCACAGCGGAACTCCGGTCCGCTAATGATTGGCAGTTGATTTTTACGTACCGGCTTGCCAGGCCTGATGCACAACCTTCAACTAAGGTACGCCCATTCACGCATGTCTCCATGCAGAAGACGCTCTAGCTGAGAATCAAACCGGACAGCATCTTACGCACTAAACAGCCTACAATTGCAAAGTACCTTGCAAAGGTAAGGGAAAACAGCTCTTAAACCTTACAAAAAAGCACCTAAACAGGCATGTCCAAGGGTCAGCTTCTGGTGGTTTCTCCTGTCCACCTGGTGAATCTGGGCATACTGGGGCAATGCGGCAACTGCCTCATGTACACAGACAATCCTCTCCTCCTACCACCCAACATTACAACCTGCGAGAGATGCACTTACATAGACAAACTGGAAGCAAAGCTCTCTCCGGTCAAGACTGTGCTAGACAGTCAAGAGGAGAAGGCTAACACCTGAATTACACCTCTAGCAACTCATAGCCCTTCAAAACCCACACCATCAACTCCCACACATAGCAACACTAAACCCACATATGCGGAGGCCCTTAACATTAACCTTCCCAAGCAGCAAGGACCTCCAAAGCCGAAACGCAAACATTCACCAGTCACAACCAAAGTGACACATAGGTCATAACACCAGTGTGTCACCCAACAACAGCCCCTAAGGCAAGACAATGTACCCAACACTTTAGTCATAGGTGACTCTATAGTCAGGCACACTGATGTCCCACTCACTAGGCTGAACAAGGAGAAAATTACAGTCAGCTGCCTGTCAGGTGCCAGGATCCGCCACATAACGCATGCACTCAAGTCACTCCACAACAAGTACAAATACGACTCTGTCATTGTCCATGCTGGAGTAAATGACTTGAGACGTGGACCTGGACTACATGAAGAGAGACATGGAAGGGCTCTTGGATCATGTGACCCAGGCAGGTATGACCCTAGCCCTGAGTAGCATCCTGCCTTCGCCCAGAATGATACCGCAGTACAAGGACAAAATGATGGACTTCAACAATTGGCTAAGCTTCTGGTGTCATTCAAAGTGGATCCAGTATCTGTCTGCCTGGGAAGACATGATCGACAAACCACAATGCTTTGCCAGAGATGGTCTGCACCTGTCACCCCTGGGATTCAGGTTACTGGCTAAAGCTCTTGCCACCCCTATAGTGCCTTTTTTAGGCAAGGTTCAAAGGATAAAACCACCACCATAACAGATACAAGCATGCAAAATCTGAAGGTAATGCTACTCAATGCTAGAAGTCTAAACCTCAAAATGCACTCTCTCGAGGCACTCCTAAAAATGGAGAACATCGATATCTGTGCAGTGACTGAGACCTGGTTCAAGGCTCCAGAGAGCACCCCTGCAATACCAGGCTACAATTCTTACCACACTTTTCGGCCACAAAACCAAGACCGAAACACGAAAGGTGGAGGAGTGTCCATATTCACCAAGGATATTCACACCTCCAGGCTAGTTGCCCAACACAATGCATCTGAAATTCTCCAGGTGCAACTAACACTAGGTAAGACTGCAATCCAAATTGTAGCTTGCTACAGATCCCCCACCATACCCCAAGATTCTCACTACACCTTCCTAAACATACTGGAAAATATTAAGATACAACCAAACACCCTAGTACTAGGTGATTTCAACTACCCTGCCATTAATTGGGAAAAATACTCAGGTGCCAACTCCTTTTCCCAACGGTTCTTGGAATTAATAAATTCCAACGCCCTGGATCAACTAATCCATTGTACCACCAGGGGCTCCAATATCCTAGACCTGGTCATTACCAACATGGGAGATAGATGCTCCACACCAGTGGTCACCCCCTCATTGGTTAGATCTGACCATAAGCAAATCACCCTTGACATCCACATCCAACCCCACCACCCTGTAAGGAAACCTTCTTAAAAAACGTCTCCAAAGCCAACTTCATGCTACTGAAGTCAGAAGTGACAAACTTCACAACACCCACGCAGACGGGATCTGGAAGTGAGACTGCAGAATCCTACACTAAGGCACTGTACGAGCACATCCACTCGTGCATGAATCGTGCCATCCCAAATAGAATTAAGATGTTCTTCTCCAAAAAAAGGAAGCCAATCTGGTGGTCCCCTGCTATAAACAAACTATACAACAGAAGGAAGAAACTGTTGCAGAAAAGAGGAAAATCCCAGGATGCAAAAAACTCCCTCACCAGCCTCAGTAAGAAGCTGAGATCCCTCATAAAATCCTCAAAAGCTAGTTACGAAAATAAAATTGCCAAAGATTCCAAAGACAACCACAAGGCATTCTATAGTTATGTCAAGAATCTAAATGGCAATGCTCAGATCTGCTCTGAGCTACAACAGAATGGCATTAAATATACTGATCCCAAGGATATTGCCAATATCCTGGCAGATCGATTTAGTGCCAACTTCACTCCCCTCTCACCCCCTAAAGGGCCCATCTCAATACCAAAAGATTGCCAAATTCCGATAATCACAGCCACAAACGTAGAAACAGCACTCTCCAAAGCTAAGAATACAGCATCTATGGGACCAGATGGCATCCCAGGCTGTGTACTACATGAACTACAAAATGAACTGGCACCCCACCAAAGTGCCATGTTTAATCATAGCCTCACCTCAGGCTTCTTGCCCACTGAGTGGCGCACAGCTACAGTTATCCCGATCCACAAGGGAGGATCCAACTTGGATCCCGGGAACTACCGTCCCATCAGTCTGACAAGCCTGATCTGCAAGGGCATGGAACGCATTATCATGGAACTTATAAACAAAGACATTGGCAACCTCCAGACACTGGACCCCACCCAGTTTGGGTTTGTGAAGGGCTGATCTTGTCTCTTGAATCTGATTGACTTCTTTGAATCAGTCTCCAGAGCTGTGGACGAGGGTAAGGAGGTCCACACAGCCTATCTGGACCTCGCCAAGGCCTTTGACACCATCCCCCACTCTGGAATCATAGACAAACTTACTAAGCTGGGCATAAATCCCTACGTCACTCGATGGGTTGCCAACTGGCTTACTGACAGAACCCAGACTGTAAAAGTAGCCGACTCCAAATCCAGCTCCAGACAAGTGACAAGTGGAGTACCTCAGGGTTCAGTCCTGGGAACACTCTTGTTTGGCATCTACTTCTCTGAAGTACAGGCCAACACTAAGGGACTCTGGCTAATAAAGTTTGCAGATGACTGCAAACTGGGAGCCATTATTGAATCCCCAAATGATGTGGATATTCTACAAAAGGGCCTTACAGAAACAGATGCCTGGTGCCAGAGCCATGGGCTCAAGCTTAATGCCAAGAAATGTATAGTCATCCCCTTTGGAAAAAAACATGTACCCATGAACTACCACATAGGTGGCAGGACACTAAACATCAAAAGTGTGGTGAGAGACTTAGGGACACAAGTGGACAGTGGTCTCACTTTCGATAACCACATCGCCACAACAGTCAGGAAATCCTTCTACGTGGCACACCTCATCACTAAGGGCTTTTCATCCAGAAAAAAGGAGGTCATTGTCCCACTGTACTCATCCCTCATTAGACCCATTATAAAGTATAATGCCCCATTTGGTATGTACCTCACAAGACATCTGCAACAGCTGGAAAGGCCAAAGAAATACCTCACTAAAAGAATCACAGGCCTAAAGCAGATGCCATATGCTGACCATCTAAAAAAAACTCCAGCTATACTCTGTGGCATATCGTCTACTCAGAGGCGATCTCTGCTTAACATACAAGGCCATGTCAAACCCTGAGCTGTTGGACATGCTCCACTTAAAGAAATCCCAATCACTCAGAGCCACACGCTCCAGGGATCTAAACCTTATCATTACAATGAACAAAACATGCTGGAGGGATAGGTCCCTGACCCAGAGACTCCCCATACTCTGGAAAAGACTGCCCATACATGTCAAGCAGAGCACCTCATTGGCCCTCTTCAAAAGGAACCTTGATGGTTGGATGGGAGATAGGAAATTCACCCCGGGGATCATGTCAGTCACCCTGCTAGACAGGGGCCCAGAGAAGTAAATATTGTGGGAAAAAATTTCCAGGGAATTGTTATGGCTAGGCTTGCATAGGCCTTAGGGCCGATAGCCTAGTACCAACCTATGAACATATACAGTTCATGCATTTGTTTTGCATTAGTCTTGGCATTAGTGTATGGCGCTACAGATACCAATTAGCTGGTGGCAGGGATAAGAGTACATGAATATGATTGAATTTAACCTCTTCATGTGGTGATCAAATTATTAAATATGATGTGTAGTGGACAAAGATACAAGGTCTTTTGTTAAGTGTTTGCAGATGCAAACAATTTGGTGAGCAAGGGAAAATCAAATTGTGGTCCAAAAACATAGAAATGCAAACAGACACTAGTAATAATAACGTAATAGAAATGGAATAAGAGGAATGGTTTTAGGAAGGGAGTTATTTATAGCAGGAGAAAATAAGCAGAAGATAAAGAGAGAAAGTAATAGGATTAACAATAGAATAATTCACAAATAAAAATAATAATGTAGAAGTCTCTTTTCCTGAAGGTATTGAACGTAGTTGTGTAAGTAAGAAACAAAAAGAGCTATGTACAAGAAAAGGATGTTATCAGACATGATACAGATGAATAATGCATGGATGACATGAAAATTCACTGCTAACTCTGCAATAATTGGACAGTTAGCATTCCATGCTGACCCTGAGACCACTGTAAATATCCTCAGAACCAAGTTGAGCTCAAAGTTAATATCTTCTGCTCCTCCCAATGTCACACCCATAGCACCTCTCAAAAAAATCACCATGGATCAGCTCTTTTCAAAACCAAAACACTAATTCCATGGGTCCTGATAATATTCCACTATGTTTCCTACTAAATATTAACCATCACTGAAGCCAGCCTTCGTAAACCTTTACATTCTGGATCTCTCTCTCCATCTGTCTCTCTCTATCTATTAATGTTTTTCTAAAATTTATATTCCTGAAGCATGAAGAACAGGCAAGTGCCCCTACACAAGGGCATCCCCAGGACAAATTCCAATAATTATATGCTAATATCATCTGCAAAGTTATGGAATGCATTAGTGCTGAGCTAATTAACAACAGCACCATCATTCCCCTGACCCATACCAATCGGGATTTGCAAAAGGCAGGTCCTGTTTTCTTATTCTGGGCAAATTCTTTGACAGGGTTAACAAAGCCCTAAAAGAATGTCAAATTACTGATACTGCTTACCTTAAACTTATTGAGGCCTTCAACATAACCCCTCATGTAGGCATCAAATATAAACTGAATATCCACACTGAAATTACAGTCAGAAACGGAGATATACGTTTAGCGTTTTTGTCCTTTTACTTTTAATAAGTCTTCTTCAGAAACAGTGATTAAAATGGCTGAACATTGAACTTCATCCGTTTAAAAATCAATGCTTGTAAAATCACATGACAAATGCATCCAATCACATTTAACCTACGAATAAGATCAATTCCCACAGTCCCATGTTTACTAGAACCTATAGGTGTGAAACATTTAATCAATGAAAAAGCTTCAATGAAAAAAAATATATAAACTCTCACAACTCAGCATTAAGCCATATGTTGCTTCCTCAAGTAGGGTTACCACAGTCCCTCTTTGGGCAGTTGTGTCCTGACAAAAAATATTAAAAAGGACAAATGTCCTGAAATTGTAGGACATAATTATGTCCCATATTTTGTTACCCGCGGTGGTGGTGCTGCGGTAGCGTTGTCGCCTCACAGCAAGATGCTGTCCGGTTCGATTCTTAGCTAGAGCGTCTTCTGCATGGAGACAGGCGTGAATGGGCATACCTTCGTTGAAGGTTGTGCATCAGGCCTGGCAAGCCAGTACGTAAAAATCAACTGCCAATCATTAGTGGACCGGAGTTCCGCTGTGGTGACCCCTAACAGGGAAAAGCTGAAAGACACAGACAAAGTTGCATAAAATAGTTATTTATGTATCTATAACAACTAAATGTTGCAAAAAACATAATAAGCAACTAAACTGCTACAAGAATAAGGTTTTATTTAGGAAAAAAAGTTAAGTTCTATCCTTTGTACTGACCGTGGGTATGTGTCTGCCTCTAAAATCTGATGCGTGTCCTGCAAATGTCCCACTATGGCCATTTGAAAAGGTAGCAACCCAATGCTCAAGTGGCTCACTGACAGAACTCATACTGTGAAGGTAGCTGGCACCTGTCCTACTCTGAAAAATGTCACCAGTAGTCTTCCAAAAGGATATGTCCTAAGTAATTTCCTCTTTAGCATCTAGATTTTGGAAGTGAAATCAGATGCCGAAGGACTGTGGCTAACTAAGTTCATGGATGACTGCAGACAGGGTGTAGTTTTAATATCTCCTTCCAACACTCACATTATCCACTAGTATGTGCATCAAACCAAATGCCCACTTGTCAGTCATGTAATCATCCTAAATGCCAAAACACATCTGAAAGCAAAGCTCAAGGTTGTAAAAACCTTTTCAGATGATATTAGAATGTAATTTGGTCTTGATAAATGTGAAAAAGCAACATTTAAAGCAGGAAAACTGCAGCACCAGGGAAACATCAGTTTGGGACAAGAATGTGATATAAAAGAACTTGAGCAAGGAGGAGTGTATAAATACTTGGGAAGTGATAAAGGATCAGCAATAAAATATGAACAAATGTGAATAAAACTCATTAAGGAATACTTTAGAAGACTTAAATTAATCCTGAGAACAGCACTGACATCTAGGAACAAGATCCAAGCTATAAATCAGTTTGCTTTTCCTGTCCTAACGTACAGTTTTGGAGTGATTGACTGGCCCCAAAAAGTGTTGGATAGATTAGATATTAAAACAAGGAGGATGCTTCATGTTCACCAAATGACACATAAAAATCAGTGTATATCAAGATTATATATTCCCCATTCTGAAGGAGGGATTGGGCTCCTTGAAATTGATTACACATCTAGATCTGCCATTGTGGGACTCCAAACATATTTACTGACCTCACAAGATCCAAATGTAGTGAAAGTTTTGAAACATGAGGAGAATACATCTAAGATGCTTAATTTAGCAGAAGCATATCTACATCAAGCAGGAATGGAAATAAAACCAAAAATAAATAAAAACCAGTCAGCAACTGAATGTGCCAAAAAAACAAAAGAAAGAATATAAGGTGAAGGACCCAGATGAGAAGGCAAGAAATGTGGAAAAAACATAAATAAAGTTACAAGTACAGAAAACTTCTGGAAGAGCCTCATGTTGATCAAGAACAAAGGCAGGAATGGTCAAGGAGAGGTGAAGTCAAACCAAGAAATGAAAGGTTAATATTGGCAGCCCAAGATAGTGGGCTACTTACATGCTGGTTTACAAAGTCCATTGAACATGTGTGAAACAGACAAATGTAGGTTTTGTAAAACCAAAGTGAAAACAGTCACACACCTTGTTGCTGGTTGCGACACACTAATGGCAGAAGGACTGTATACTGAAAGGCATAATAATGTGATGAGACTGTTGCACTGGGGATTGTGCAAACATTATGGTAACAAAGTGGCTGAAAAACACTGGAAACATGAAGCACAAAGCATAATAGAAAATGAAGTTTATATCACATGGGATCACCCATTACCATCAGTTCAAAAGGTAGATGCTAGAAAACCGATATAGTGGTCCAAGAAAAGAAGACAAAAGTAGCATTGATCTCTGAAATTGCCACACCCAGTGACTATAGTGTCTTGAGTGTAGAGAGACACAAAGTCATAAAATACCAGGATCTGCAGGCAGAAATGAGAGCAATGCGGAAGCAAGATACTCAGGCAGTTCCAATAGTAATAGAAGCAACAGGTCTTATAAAAAAGAACTTACAATCATATTTAGATATGTTACCAATCCATGTAACCCCATACGATTTGCAGAAGGAATCATTACTGGGCACATTGTGGGTGCTGCGAAGAGCACTTTTGGCTGACATCAAAGAGTGAAATAATACTAATTTCATGAACTTTAATCATACTTTAACTTAGGAATGGGGTCCAGTCCCGTCATGGTATTAGAAACCGAAAAGACTTGGAGAAATTAAAAAGAGGACAAAACATGCAGCATAATTACTTTAGATAAGACTCCCACCTCTCCTCTCCACTTACATTATAACGGGTACCCCTTCAGTACAAACACAATTATCAGGGACTTGGGTTCATATGTTGATAATGGCAACCCCACAGCTCCTGCTACATACATACATATATTTACAGACTCTGAGATAGCACAATAATGGGGAAAGGGTATATTCCTTTCCCTGCTATAACAGAGATCTCACACCAGTACAGCAATCAGCTGTTCTGTCAGTCATCTGTGGTTAGCATGACAGCTATAACATTGAATGCAATAGAGGATCTCAACTATCTACATCACTCTCTCTCTCTCTCTCTCTCTCTGTATATATATATATATATATATATATATATATATATATATATATATATATATGTGTGTGTGTGTGTGTGTGTATACATATCTCACTCTCTCTTTATATATATATATATATATATATATATATATATATATGTATATATATATATATATATATATATATATATATATATATATATATACATAAAATAAATACATAAATATATGGGTCTACTTCAAAATATTGAATACTTATATTATCGAATCCCACTTTATTGACTCTCATTATATCGAACTCCCAGGGCTCTGAAAAGGAACCGCAGGAAAGGAAACACTTGACCACCATGGTGAGCTTTGCCCTTCTTCTACTGTAGTGCAACCTCTGAGTTGGTATATTTAGTTAGGGGGGGGTTTGAGGGGGATGAAGCCCCCCACTTGGAGTTTTTTATTTGTTTTTCTGTTTGCTGTTTTGCCCTGGTAGTGGAGTGATTCCTTTCCCAGGGTTTCCTTTTCGTAGTTCTGGGAGTTTGATATAATAACAGTCGCTGAAGTGAGGTACTTGATAAAGTAAGTATTCAGTAATTTGAAGTTGTTGTTGTTGTTGTTGTGTCTTTCGGCTTTTCCCGGTTAGGGGTCACCACAGCAGAACTCTGGTCCGCTAATGATTGGCAGTAGATTTTTACGTGCCGAGTTGCCAGCCCTGACACACAACCTTCAATGAAGGTAGGCCCATTCACGCATGTCTCCACAAAGAAGACGCTTTAGCTGAGAATCAAACAGGACGTCTTACTGTGAGGCGACAACACTACTGCAGCACCACCACTGCAGATTCAGTAATGTGAAGTAAATATATATAATATGGGTCTACGTTGAATGATCAAAATTACAAAACTTCGAACTCATATGGTTGGGACCATATCAACAAAGTTTTCTAATTTTGAACATTAAAAAAAAGAAAAAAAAAACAAATTAAAACACATATATCACCCCCCTCATGGGGGTCTGTTCCCCCACAGCTATTAAAATATACCAACTCCGAGATCACACTATAGCATGGAAAAGGGAATATTCCCGTTCCATGCTATATGGAGATCTCCGTTTAAGTGTTCGAAGTTTTAAAACTTCGATCATATGGTTTAGGCCATACGAAATTCGAAGTTCTAAACTTTGATCACTGCTGCATTTATTACTGCTTGTTAGTTGTTGTTTGTCTTTCGGCTTTTTCCCGGTAAGGGGTCACCACAGCGGAACTCTGGTCCGCTAATGATTGGCAGAGGATTTTTACGAAACGCTGAGGTGCCAACTCGACGGCCAACCTTCAATGAAGTCACACCCATTTATGCACGTGTGTCTTCCGAATGCTACCCAACCGTGAGGAGGACATGCAGACTCCACACAGAAGGCACTCCCAAGCCAAGCAGAGATTCGAAACGGGAGAACCTCTTGCTGTGAGGTAACAACACTACCGCTGTACCACTGCGGACTGCTTGTTAGTAGCTGGATTAAATTGTAACCGTTATTCTAAGCCTCTTAGTTTTGATTTAAGCACTTGGGCTTCAAACTAGTTATCTTACATAAGGAAGGTTTATGTTCTACAATCTTGTGGCAGGAGAGGTAGCTTACATCCTTCTAACTTGGAAATTGTTGGTTGAAGGCTTATTGTCTATTATTCTAAAAGTGTCAGTTCTGGTTTAAGTGCTTGGGCTTCAGGCAAGTTATTTTACATTAGCAAGGTGTGTGATCTACAGTCTTATGGAAGGAGAGGGTAGCCTCTATCCTTCAGAGTTGGGAATTGTTGGTAAAGGCTTATTGTGGCTGTTATTCTAAGTGTCTTTGTTCTGATTTAAGAACTTGGCCTTCAAACCAGTTATTTTACATTAGGAATGTCTGTGGTCTACACTCTTGTAGGAGGAGTGGGTAGCCTCCACCATTCTGAGCTGGGAATTTCTGAAGGTTTACTTTGTCTTTTATTCTAAGTGTCTTTGTTATGGTATGTGGTCTGCACTCTTGTGGCATTACTGTCTAAACAAATTGTTTTTAATTACTAGAGCATCTAGCTTGCTCATGTCGGAGCATTGCTCATCAAGTTGCTTGTCTTATTGACTTGTTCAATATTTACGTTTTCCTCACTCCTCCCTAGTACATCATTGGCCGTGAATATGCACTTCCTGACTCTGTGGCCAGTCTGAATGAGATGGGTATTCTGAGGTATTGTAGCAATTGCCTCATGTACATTGACAACTCACTTATTCTTAATAAAACAAATAGTGTATTTGAGAGTTGTCAATACACTTTAATGCTGGAGGCAAAATTCTCTCATACAACCAAAAGTAATCATATAAAGGTTGTCAGTGACACTTGCACCACACCTACTGCACAGGGTAAAGACCCTATACACATAAAACTACTTATGCTGAAGCACTTACAGGTAACCTTCCTAAGACCTCCTGCACAGTACACTCAAGGAAAGGGTCATTAGCATCACATAAACACTTTGTTAAAACACCACCCACAGCTACACATAGTAATATTTTATGCAGTGCCTCCACTACTAAGCCCTTAAGACAAGCCAGGACACAGTCAAATTTCTTGGTCATTGGTAATTCTATAGTGAGGCACACCAGTGTCCTCCTCACCAGACTGTTTAAGGAAATGGTCATGATTAGCTGCCTTTCCGTCGCTAGGATCCATCAAGTCACACAGGCACTCAGCTCATTGAGTCACAGGTACCAATATGACTCTGTCATAGCCCATGTGGGCGTTAATGACCTGAGACATACCTCCCTTGACTATATGATGTGAGGCATGATTGAGCTCACTGATTATGTGTCTCAGGCAGGTATGAGCCTAGCACTGAGCAGCATACTACCTTCTTCAAGGATGATGCCACATTACCAACAGAAAATGATTGATTTTAACAAATGGCTTAGCTTCTGATGTCAGTCCACGGGGGTACAACAATTGACAGCCTGGGAGGAACATGGTTGACAGAGCTCATTGCTTTTCCAGGAATAGTCTGCCCTTATCCCCTCTAGGCTTTTGGATATTGGCAAAGACCTTTTCAACTTCCATAGTGCCTTTTTTTAGGCAATGCCAAACTGATAAACCTACTGACTTAACTGAACCTATAAAGGAATCTCTGAAGGTGGTATTGCTCAATGCTAGAAGTCTTAACAAGAAACTCCACTCCCTGCAAACCTTCTTTTCCCTGGAGAGTGTAGACATCTGTGTAGTAACAGTGACAGGTTTAGAGTTGCTGAGAGTACCACAGCAATGCGAGGTTATAATGCTTTTCACACCTTTAGACCAGCTACTGCACAGGAGGGAACTAAAGGTGGAGGAGTTTCAGTCTATATTAAGACTAACCTCACATCCAGACTAGTTAAAGTGTATGACCCACTTGGACTCACACATGTGCAACTCACCATAAACAGGCTGCAGTGGTATATCCTTGCAACATACAGGTCCCCTTCCATGTCACAGAAAACCCATGCTACCTATCTTAATGTACTAGAATCTGTCACTGTTCAATCCATTACAATATTCACGGGGGATTTCAACTACCTCTCTATAGACTGTGAATTCTGCACCACTTCTAATGCAGAAGCCCAACAATTTTTAAACTTTGCTAATACCAACATCCTGGAACAGTTGGTCCACTCTCCTACCAGAGGTACAAACATCCTCCTTGACCTTGTAGTCATGAACATGGGGGACCAATGTTCCTCACCCAATGTAATGTATTCACTCTTCAAATCTGACTGTAAGGCAGTATTACTTGAAATAAAAATTAAATCTAGGGATCCAGCAAAACCAAAAATGTTTAGGAACTGGTCCAAGGCTAAACACTCTCTACTAAACAACACAGTGGCTAAATTCCAAGGACCTCCAAACCCAGTAACCACCACTGAGTACACTGAGCTATTTACAAAATCTCTGTACAGCCATATTTATAGCTGTATAGACCGAGCTGTGCCCACTCATATTAAGAATCAGACAAACTCAAAAAACAAGCCACCCTGATGGAATCACAACAAAAGAAAAAAAATCTTGGCCAGGTGTAGGAGAAACAAAACTATACATACTAAAACCCCACTTACCAATCTACACAGGCCGCTAAAAGGGTTAATTAATACTTCAAAGGCTAAATTTGAAGAAAAAATTGCTTCTCGGTTAAAGGACAGCCACAAAGCTTTCTACAGCTATGTCCATAAGCTCAGAGGAAATACACAACAATGTGCAGAACTTATTGTAAATGGCATCACCCACAATGAACTGGAGTCCACTGCCAACCTTTCAGCTGACAGGTTCAGCTCAAATTTCTCCCCCCACTCCCCTCTCGATAGTTCAAAGAAAAAAGCACATAACACAATCCTCCCAACCATAACTAGAGAGCAGGTCATTAATGCACTTTCCAAAGGCAAAACCGCTGCATTAATGGCCCCCGATACCATCTCAGAATGTTTAATAAATAGCATGAAACATGATCTCTTTGGTCTATTTAAATCACTTTTCAGCTTGAGCCTTCAGTTAGGTTTTGTGCCCAGGGAATGGAAGATGGCTACAGTCATCCCCCCGCACAAAGGAGGTAAAACCACTGATCCGGGTAACTACAGGTCCATAATTCTTACCAGCCTTACATGTAAGGCCATGGAAAGAATCATCATGGACATGATTAATGAGGACATAGGTAACCTGTAAACAATGGACCCATCACAGTTTGGTATCCAACTGTTTCAATGATAGGACCCATGAGTCAAAATAGGTGAGGCCACCTCCACCATGATGCCAGTCACTAGTGGAGTTCCGTAGCGCTTGGTATTGGGCCTGCTCCTTTTTGACATCTATGTCCCTGAAATGGAAGCAAATGCTGAAGGTTTATAGCTGATCAAGTTCACAGATGATTGCAGGCTGGGGGTTATTATCAAATCCCCTGCATACACTAGCGTTCTTCAATAAGATCTATTTCTGACTAACAAATGGTGCCAAAGCCATGGTCTTAAACTCAATGTTAAGAAGTGTATAATTGTACCCTTTAGGAACCATGTTGATAATACAACCCTAAGAGTCTACCTAGTGGTCAAGGATCTGGGTACTCATGTAGACAGTAGCCTTACTTTTGACCACCACATGGTGACAGTGGTGAGGAATTCCTGTTATGTTACACAACTTATAAGTACGAGCATAGCATCTAGGTCCATAGAAGTCATTATCTCACTGTACTGCACCCTTATCAGACCAGTCATACAGTAACATGCGCCCTTTGGTATGTACTTGACCAGGCATATGCAACAACTAGAGTGACCTCAAAGGTTCCTTAGACAAAGAATACAAGGCATAACAAACCTGCCTTATACAGAGCACCTTAAAGACCTTTCTGTCTACTCAGTCTCCTATAAATTGCTGAGGGGTGATCTATGCTTGGCTTACAAGGCATCAGTAAACCCCACACTTATGAATCTCCTACATATTCGTAAGTCAAATAGTACCAGAAATACAACGCTTAGGGACCTGAATTTTGTCTGTGATATAAACAGAACATGTTGGAGAGATGGATATGTGTCCCAAAGACTGCCCCTCCTATGGAACAGGCTTCTGATCCATGCGAAGCTGAGTTTGTCTATTACCCAGTTTATGCACAACCTAGACCAGTGGATGGGGAATAGGAAGTTTACATTGGGCTTGGCACCCATGTTGATTATGGAAAAAGGTAGCTTATAAATGCCTGGCTCTAAATGTCCTATTTGAATGCTGGACGTCATTCTTCTTTTGGGAAAACTTGGCTAGGCTTAGAAAGGCCCCTTGGGTTGTTAGCCTAGTAACAGTCTATGAATCAATGACTCTGTGAATAAAAGGTTAATAATATAAATACAATTATGTACGTTTAAGTACAGAAAAATAATAGAGCAGATGTAACCTAACCATGTAAGAAAAGAGGCATACAAAATACTAGCAATAAACTAAATTATGATATATCACAGGATTTATAAAACAGGTGAATGTTTTAAGTTACAGCATAAATAGAAAAGTACCCATCAATAGTCAACGGAATGAAAAAAACACTGAATGTTTATGACATCAGATTTCTAGCAAGCAGTATTAACCAACATTAATCAGTCATTTCAAGAAGAAACAACTAACAGTAAGCATAGAAGACAAAAGTCCTAAGCTCGTGTCCTATGAATGTTAATTATATACCACACAAAAGTACAATTAATCAATTACTAATTTGAGTTGTATGTTTATTTGTACGCAATACTAATTAGACACCTAAAAGAGTGCAATGAGTCTATAACTAGCTATTGTTATATGTGACTCCTAAAAATACACAGTTCAGAAAATAAAATTGTACAAGAAAAAAAAACATACACACAGGAACTGCCCTCCAGGCTGGCTGGCAGAGACACCACAATTGATAACAACAGAACAAGTCAGTCAACTAAGCTGTGATCACAGCAGACTAGCAGGTTATTTAATAATCAAAATATTTAATAAAAACAGTTTATTTTTGCCTTGTGTTTGCCACTTGTTGTCTGAGTCAGTCCCTTAGCTTCTAATTTATTTGCTCAAGTATCAGGGACAAAACCAAAAACTAATGGTGGCAAATGCTAAAAGTCTTGAAAAATGTTTGAATATCACTTTAATTCCTGTAAAAAGCTAATAGCATAACAGATTTTGCATCAACATGCATTTCCTGAACAAGAAGTATAACATTCTAATGTCTGACATTAATCCACACTGATGTACAATAAAATCAAAATTTTTATGAGAAACAAGGCAAACATATGAAACAAAATCAGAGACCTTTTGCAACTTTGGGGACAGTTGAGAGGTATAGCCACTTTTCCATCCACAATGCAATTAATTCCTTTCATCTTTAACTTCTCTCAGGCTGCATTAGGCATCAACCGATTGATGCAGCCTGAAATCATGGAAACTGCCTCTCACTGCTTCTACTAACAGACCGAGCAAACATTTGGTATAAGGCCATCTTCTAACACCCTTAAAATGGCAGGAGGAAGGTCAATAAATATTCTTCATTGGGAAGTATGTTTAAATGCAGGGCTGTTTCAAAAAACAGCCAGAGCAAGTAATCTGACAATCTTTGCTACTGAAATTAGAACCCCACATGTGCTGTATGCTGTTACACAGTTCAGCATCCCACAAACAAGAAAGTTGACTATTTTAGGGAAAAAAAACATTAACTTCACTATGGGTGTATGGAAGAGTTATACTTCAGAAGCTACAAAGAGCATCGCAGTGACGTAGATGCTAATAATGTGAAAGTCAGCATCCAGCCATTTCCTTAACTATGTTCCATCATGGTAATGCTTTTAAGTTACTAACAAGATGACCTAAGCACTGCAGAAACCTGATTCTTTATGTCCATGTTGCTGACCAGGGAGAAAACAAGTTTTCAAAGTCGAGGTGAGGGTTTAACAACCCCTCCAGCTCCACAGTGAAATGGTAACCCATGGCTCTTTTCACTCCTTACATCACTTTGCTCTGTAATTAGTGTGTATATTATTACAGTATTACCCAGCTGCAGCTTCAAATTGTTCTGTGTCAGCTACTGATAATGTAACGTAGGTATACAGAGGTAAACAGCATATGTATAGGTTTAAAGCACAGCAGAATCTTGGTCATAGCAGCATAACAGTTGAAATTCATTGCATATTTTTCTGTGACATTCTTTACTGCAACATATACAGAACTAATACAGCAAACACAAAGAATGAGGAAGTCCGGAAACCTCAGAAGTTAGACGGAATGGAGGACATCAAACAAAAAAGTTTCCCCTTACTTCTGCCTCTGAGACATGATGAACAAAAACTCAGAAGGGTTATACCACTCCTACCCACTTTTTTATTTAGGCTTCTTCCTTTGCAAAGGATATTGTACATAAAAACAAAAAAGGCAGTTTTCTCTGTTATGAAGATTTGCAGCAGAATTGCTTTCAGTAGTAGCACAGTAAAATAATCAGTTTTGTTTAATGTCACTTATACTCGATTACAGTTAGAAGAAGGACCCAATGTTATACAGTACTGAATAATACCGTGTATGACTTTCTTTCATAAGTTTCTTTTGGCATTTGCAGTGTATAACTTTCTTTCATAGGTTTCTTTTGGCATTTGCAATAAGTAAATGTGCAGCTGCATTTACAAGTTCTTAAGTGTTTTTCAGCTTTCCTATTGTTTTATCAGTGTGTGTTGAAAATGATAGGCAGAGGTCTAACCAGACACTAATGTATTCAAAATAATCAGTGTTGCTTGTGTACATTTTGACATGCACATGAGGATATCCCATTAATGAATTTGTCAAGTGTTTCTACTCAGCTAAGGCATTAAATATGTTGTAAGATACTTAACTGAATGTAACTAGTCTTGTGCAGTAGTGTTTGCCATATTATACAAACATTATGGGAACAGTACTGCACATGAAACATATATACTCCTCAGTACATAGTCATAATGGTAAATGGGAACTTGTAGAACAATGTGATATTGAAACCATGTTCACTTGTTTGCATAACTGTTGGCTGCAGCTGCACAAAGTATGTGCTCACACCTAGAAGGAGAGGACATTTGTGTTTGATGAGCACCATGCATTATAAAAAATCCACAATCTTCAAATAAAAGGAAAATCGCTACTTTTAGTAGGAAGGGAACTGTACCATGCTATAATTGTTCCTGCTGTAATGATATATGTATGTCTAGCGAGTTTGTGCACCCACTTAGTAAAAAGAAATATGAATTTAATGTTGGTGCTACTTGTAACACCTCGTTGGTTGTTTATTTAGCTAACTGTACTCTCTGCACAGGATTTTATGTAGGTAAATGTAATAGGAGGATGAGGGATAGGATTGTAGAACATGTCTGACATACATAGACAGGTGGAAACCAATTCTTTGGCGAAGCATGTACAGGAGTATGGTCAATCACATACTTTCTTGTTTAGGGTTATAGATATTATATACCCAAATATTAGGCAAAGTGATATTAATAATAGATTGGATGTTAGGGAATATGAATGGATAGTTTGTTTACAAGCTGATGTGTTTCCTGGTTTAAATAAACAGGCTACTATTAAGCGGGTCTATATTAGAACATCGAAGTTTCGAGTGTTCTAATATCGAACCCTATTCAGAGAAAGCTGAAAATATCAAAGCAACAGAAAACCAAATTTTTTCCTAGGGAAAGGATTTGGTTGTCTGTTTCTGTTGCTTCTGTATTTTCAGCGCTGTGGTGGAAAGTTACGGGTCAGGTTCAGGTAAGTGTGCGATTGAGTGCGGGTTAGGGTAGTTAGGGTGCGGGTTAGGTATGTGTGCGATTGCGTGGACGTGAGGGTTAGGGCGGGTTAGGTGAGTTAGAGTTAGGGCGCGGGTGAGGTGAGTGTGTGATAGTGACAGACCTTAGGGTTAGGGTTTAGGTTAATGTAAGTGGATAGTTAGTGGTGTGTGTATAGTTTAGTGTAGGGTTAGGTGTAAGATTTTAGGTGTGTGTGTGTGGATTGCTGTTTTTTTGGTGTGCTTGTGTTGTGTGTATGTGTTTTGGAACAGCAAATTTTTTCCCTAGGAAAAAATTCGCTGTTCTGTATGTTCGATGTTTTCAGCTTTCGCTGAATAGGGTTCGATATTAGAACATTCTAAGTTTTGAAACTTTGATGATCTAATATAGACCCCTATTACGCCTATGTTGAAATGCAAACAGCAAGATGTTAAATGACTTGTGCTTGTATTTTTACCTCCCTTTAATTTTATCAAAGTAATGAGAAAGGTTTTTGCTTCTTTAAATTTTGTCTGATATTTAAATGGTTTTAATTGAAATTCAATTATGATAGCTCTGGTTGTGTCATGTGTTGATTTAAAATTTTTATATAAACTGTATTCTAATTTTATATGTGATAACACTGATGAAGGATTGTTTTATCCGAAAGCTTTGTTTTATTAAATTATTGTACTGGATTCTGACAGCGCTGTGAGGCATACTGTTGTCTTTTTTCACTGCGCATTACAGACATTACAGACTCCAGATTTTAATGTAAGCTGTCCTTTTGTAGACATTTTACAAACTGCATACTATGTCCTCATTTAAGAGAATGATAATTATCCCATTTATAAATCAGTATTAATAACTGCCATGTTTGAGCATCTTACCAAGTTTGGTCTTACTCTAGGTTGTAACTCTTAGATTTTCATCATACTGATCACTGCTGCAGTAGCCTTAGCTACATGGATTGTATCCTGCCAAGGATGTAACAGCCAAACAGCTTCAGGGCAACTTTTGCATGCCTGAACAGTCAGTCAAGCTCAAGTTGAGCTGACTAAGAAGACAAGTTTGCATACCAAGCCCTTCAGAGCTTTCCTGCCACAGAAAAATATGCTCTTCTGGGGATTTTGAAGATTGATGGCTGGCTTGTGCTGTTCCTTTCCTGGGCAGCTAAGTTCCCTTCAGAGAAAAGTAAGCTTCCATTTTATTTATTTTTTTTTTTGTTTTGTTTAATAACACCTTTCTGTTCAGGTATGTTATTTTAAAGCTAGGAGTTTATGTTTTAACAGACTGTCACAAAACTGTATTGTACTTTAGAACGAGAGTGCTTTTTCCCCTGTCACTTTAAACATTGTTTAAGTATTTGAGAAACATTTATTCAGTTTTTCCCTATATTACCAGGTGGGTTGCAAACTGGCTCACAGATAGAACCCATAGTGTGAAAGTAGCTGACTCCAAGTCAGACTGCTGACCAGTCATGAGTAGAGTCCCACAGGGTTCGGTCCTGGGTCCTCTTCTGTTTGGTATCTACTTCTCTGAAGTCCAGGCCAACACAAAGGGACTCTGGCTGACAAAGTTCGCAGATGATTGCAAGTTGGGTGCTGTTTTTAACTCCCCAAGTAATGTTGACATCCTACAGAAAGGTCTCACTGAGACCAATGACTGGTGTCAGAACCATGGCCTTAAACTCAATACCAAAAAAATGTGTTGTCATCCTCATTGGGAAAAACCCAGTTCCCATGAATTACCACATTGATGGTAGTCCACTGAACACAGAAGGCGTTATAAGAGATCTGGGAACACAGTTTGACAGCAACCTCTCTTTTGACCACCACATTGCCACTGTGGTCAGAAAGTCCTTCTATGTGGCACATCTCATTACTAAGGGTTTTGCATAGAGGAAGAAAGAGGTCATTGTCTCCCTCTACTCTTCCCTCATTAGGCCAGTCATCGAGTACAATGACCCATTTGGCATGTACCTCACTAGACATCTGCAACAACTGGAGAGGCTTCAAAAGTACCTCACAAAGAGGATCATAGACCTTAAACACTTGTCCTATATGGACAAACTCAAAAAACTCCAACTGTTCTCTGTCGCAGATCGCCTACGATCTCTGCTTGATATACAAAGCCATGTCTGACCCAGCTCTGTTAGAAATGCTACATCTAAAGAAATCCTAATCCCTCCACACTACACACTACACACTTCATAGACCTCAACCTTATTACCACAATCAACAGAATGTGCTGGAGGGACAGGTTCATAACACAGAGACTGCCCATGCTATGGAATAGACTTCCCACACATGTCAAAGAGAGCACCTCACTGGCCCTCTTCAAGAGAAATCTTGATGAGTGGATGGGAAATAGAAAATTCACCCCGGGGATCACTCCAGTGGCTCTACTCGACAGAGGCAATAGGAACTAAGATCGGGTGGCACAATGCCAGGGTAATTCTATGGGCTAGGCTTGTAAAGGCTCCAGGGCAATTAGCCTAGAACACACCTATGAACCTATGTGATCACTTGGTTTCAGAAGTTCTTAGTGGCTCTTTCACTCTCTGGAATGAAGTGTCTGCAAGTCTTTTATGTGATTCATAAAATAAAATATATAACTCATATAAATAAACCTACCTGGGCATCATTTTTGTTCACAAATTATGTAGTAATGCCACAAAACATATAATTGCTGTACATCTTAAGTATTCACTTTATATTATTGCACAAAGTCACAATCAATGCATTATGCATTATAATCTATATGTTCAGAAAATGAGGCACAGGCTGGAATTTGGAGGGCTTGGCCCTTTGTTTAAGCCTTCACACATAAGTTTTCTGCATTATGCTAAGCCTTTCCAATTTAGAAATCCCTCCATCACTGAGGTTTTCCCCTTGCTGTAGCCTCATTGTAGACAGCCGTCTCACAGGAGAAGCTACATGCTAATACATTGGTCCAGTGTAATGCTAATTAACTCTCAGAAATGTCCACAGGTCTTGACTTGCTTTGTTAAGTGATCAGAGTAAAATTTTGCTCCAAGAAGAAAAATTACCTCTGTAAATAAACTGTAGTCACCCATTCTCTCTATGGGAGTACTTGTACAGGTAGGTTCAGCAAGGATGTGGGGATGGGTGGTGGATTATTGTGTTAATGCGCATGGATGAATATATATGCTTCAGAAGGGACATGAATGAGGTTGCTTGAGTATGTGTGTATGTACATGGGGGGGGGGGGGGGCAGTTGCTTTTGCTGATGCAATGCATGGGCCACTAGGAAGAATACTGGAAAGGTCAGGTCTGAGAGTACAGTGTTGGATTCAGAAACGTAGTAATGAGTCAATAATTAGATCCTTCTGATTGCAGTCATACTTGCCTCTGATCTGTATTGTCTCATTATCACTCTAAGTGAGCAATTAGCACAAGTGGTAAAGATTTTAGTGAATCACGGGAACAGCAACTAGTTATGAAAATGAAGTGCTTTTATTTCTTTCTTTCTCCTTTCAGGCTGATGCATATTAGAGTGAAAAATGTTTGGGTTTTATTTTATTTCAGTTTGTTAACCGAATGGGTGAGCTGGTCTGAAGACACAGTTTAGTCATGCCTGGTAGGCAACATATAGGTTACAAAAATTGTAAATCACGGAACAGAGAATTAAGCAATGTAGACGTGTTACAAACAGAAAGTAAAATAAATATTTGAATGTAAGTTAGCATGTACAAAATATAAGCTGTGGGTATTAGGTAAGATAATTAGCCATTATAATTTATAAAAATATATACAAGTGAAGTGGATAGCAATTCACATTACTTGTATAAAGTAGTACAGTAATTTACACAAAACAAATGTAGTAGTAATAATACATACGAGTGGTGTATATGTATTCATCCACAGATTACACACTAAATGTGTACAGCGGTGGATAAACCAAGGAAGCCCAAGAGTTGCTTTTGTTGTAGGATAATTAAATAGTTATGGTTAAAATTATAAGTCGGAGTGTTACTTAACCACTGTCAATGAAGCATGAGCTCTTTGCTTATACTGTTAATCAGTTTATGAAATGTTGTTAGTTTACATAATTCATCAAGGAGGGAATTCCAGCAGTCTGCACAGATTTTGAAGAAGGCCTGCTTACCTACATCTAGATTGTAGAAGGGTCTGATTGGCTGTACAGCATCTTGGCTATTCAGAGAGCTGTCAGTGTAATAGACTTGCTATTTATTATTAGGTGGAAACCAGTAAGATTAATATAATAGCTTATAGGTAAATTAATTTACAAGAAAAGAGGCTCTTGTACTGAAAGGATGCAAGTTTAACTTTTGAATAGAAGTGCAGTGTTGTTCATGGCTATGTGTGAGATGTAGAAACAGGAGGACATTAGTTTCAGTTGTTTGGATGATGGATGTTCTTTGGGAAGAACTGACAGTCAGGATGAGTTGACCATATTTATGTCTATGGATTAAGATGTTAAGAGCAATAGCTTGTCTAGCTTCCTAGGTAAAAAGGTGGGTGAGTTTGGAAGCTATTTAGTCATTTCTTTGATTATATTTCAACCTAGGAGTAGAAGGAAAGAGTTTTGTCAGTAATAAGGCTTAAATATTTTTGTTCACTTACTGTAGGCAAAAGGGTACCATTGACTGGGATGTTTTATAATAGGAGGTTAAGTATTGTGAAGATTTTTTTTTTTGCAACTGTTATACATTGTTGATTTTTGTTAATTTATTGGGAGTGAGTTGAAGCCTTTTTTGGGACTTTTTGAAGCAACAGAGCCTGTTTGTGGGATTTAATTAGTACAGAACCCTCTGTGCATAGTACTAAATTGGTGCGGAGTGCAGCAGTAGGAAGGCGTTAATAAAAAAAGTGGAAATAGGAGGGGCCAAATACATAGCATTGCAGAACACCTCCAATAAAAGTACTTGTAGTTGACAGGTTGTATCTTTTGAGAAGTAAAACTATGCTATAATATATTTTTTTAACCATAAACAAACTGCCACAGAAACCACGGTTACTAAGCTTTAGTAGAAGATTGTGGTCAACAGTTTCAAATGCTTTCTTTAAATCTATGAACGCTGCACTGTAAGAGGACCATATTTGAAATAATTTGTTGTGAACATGTGTAGACAGATGAGATAGTGCAATATTTGCTGTAAATATCATGTAGCTTGGCTAAAAGGATGTAGGATTTAGTGAATTATAAGATTTGTTTGTACAGATCTTTTTTTAAGGATTATAGTTAGGGGGGACAAAAAGCAATGGGGAGGAAGTCATTTGCAAAAAAATGGTTGTTGGTTTTATCTTATAGGAGTATAAGGGTATGTCTAGACTATGACGGGCAGATTTGGTAGTTACTAAAAGGTTGAAGATCAAGGTTACATGATGACTGAGAGATTCTTCACAATATTGCACTATTTTAGGATGGAGAATCTGAAAGTTTGGTTTGTAGTTATAATCCATGTTCTGAAGGAATTCTTTCAGAGTTTTGGGGAAAATATGTTTGATGTAATATGGGGATTTGTCAATAGGTTTATGGAGTGCAGCATCTGTCGTGAGGTTGAGGTGTCTCTGAATGTCTGAAAAATTGGGGGTGGGGAGAGGATAATTTTGTTCATTAGTTTTAGGAAATCTTTGTATAGTAGCTGAGTTTAGTTTAAGGAAAATCTTATTTGAGTTGATGTAGTTTACTAATTTCTAGAACAGTTTGGTTGGCTGACAGGGGTCCGGGGAAGTAAATAGTGTGGGAAGAAATAGCCAGGGAATTGTTATGGCTAGGCTTGTATAGGCCCTAGGGCCGATAGCCTAGTACCAACCTATGAACCTATGAGATGATAAAGTTGAATGGACCAAATATGCACAGCTTTATCTTCATTTATTTTTATTCCAGTGTTGGTATTTAACTTTAGGAAGATGTTATAGGCATTACTGTTGCCGAGATATTTGTTCATATATTTACTATCACATTAAAATGTAGTACAACTGAGGGAATGTATTTTTTTCAGTCTTTATGGTAGTATAAATGCTCCTTAAGGAAGAACAAATAAAAAAACTAAAGGGAAAAACAGTTGTATAGGAACAATAACATCATATGATGGGCTCAAATAACCTGTTGTCATAAATGCTAATGTGTAAGATCTGTGTTAATGATCACCTCATATTATTAATAAAAAACAAGAAAACAGGATTCAGGCTGGTAATGCTTGTACAGCCCACAGATTATTAAGTAAAAACAAATGACAAGCGATTTCACTCTTGTCAGATATAAGTTGTACATAAAAGTAACAAGTAATATATACTTTTCAATTTACCATAAAAAACATGTAAAAGACAATAAAAGCAATAATCCAAGAGCACATAAACAGAGCATATTCATGATAATGACTGAACACTGGTACAGTCTTAGTTTGTATTTTTATTGTGATTGGTGCTGTATATTGTAACTAAGCACATAATGAATGTGTAGCTGTTAGGCAGTGTAATGGGTATAGAGACAAATGATGTAAACATCTAGTTATGTATTTATGTTATATTACTATAGTAAATAATAATCAAACAAATAGCAGTGGGATTCAGTTCTGTGTGAAATATTGTGATGCTAGAGGGGAGGAGTACGGTGGTTATCTGAACCCAAAAAAGAATGATGCTGCCAGGGCAGAGGTATAATTAGAACTTACCAACTATATCTGAGTCTAGGAAGTGTTTGAGAAAAGAGAATAAAGTTAATTACCCTCGGGGGTAGTACCAAGACAAGCTAAAAGAAAAAACAAGTGTGAAGATGTGTGTGAAAATTCTCAGTCTTAGAGCACATAGGAGAGGGGAAATAGTAAAGGTCAGAGATGGGCCACACAAAAGGACAGAATCAAGACAAATCAAAAAAGAATGTTAACTGCATGTGCAAATACTTAAACACAACCACACAAATATCTATCAACGTATGTGTGTATATACATACATACATATATATATATATATATATATATATATATATATATATATATATATATACACACACACACACATGCATATACATATATAAATACACAAACATACACCCAAATATCTATATATATATATATATATATATATATATATATATATATATATACACACACACACACACACACACACATGCATATACATATATAAATACACAAACATACACCCAAATATATATATATATATATATATATATATATATATATATATATATATATATATATATATGTGTGTGTGTGTGTGTATAGATCTACTTCTAATTCCAGAACAGCTACTTCATCAAGCAACGGAACATCGAGACGATGTTGCCGAAAAACTAATTTTACAAACACCGGGATCCTAGCAATGTAACTCTGGGAAACTAACCACTTGGCCACCAAAACTTTAAAATGAAACCGAAGCAAATCAAACTCACTCAAGGTGGGGGACTTTGCCCCCCAAACACCCCACGTGGGGGGCTGTGCCCCCTACACCCCCATAACTAAATATACCAACTCAGAGATTGTACTATAGTGGAGAAAAAGGCAAAGTTCACCATGGTGGCAAAGTGGTTAGTTTCCCAGCATTGTATTACAGTGAACCGAGTGTTCATAAAATTAACTTTTCGGCAACAATGTCTAGATGTTCTGTTGTTCAATGACGTGGCCAATCTGGTAGATCCATATCTACATATACATATATAGATATATATCTATATCTATATATCTCAATATATCTCTCTCTGTCTCTCTTATATATATATAGATATATATATATATATATATATATATATATATATATATATATATATATGGGTTCATATGAATCTGTCGACAGCCGAAACATCGACGCTTACCTCATCGACACCAAAGCATCGACCGTTCAGAACATCGACAATCCAGGTAAGCGATTTTCCCCCTTACAGGACCCATGGTAGCACTTAGGACCCATGGTAGCGACTGTTGAGAATTTGCGTTGTCCATAGCGTCGCACTAGCGAAACAAGTGCTACCATGGGTCCTGTAAGGGGGAAAATCACTTACCTGGATTGTCGATGTTCTGAACGGTCGATGCTTTGGTGTCGATGAGGTAAGCGTCGATGTTTCGGCTGTCGACGGATTCATATGAACCCGTATATATATATATATATATATATATATATATATATATATATGTATATATATATACACACACACAGTATCTCTCTCTCTCTCTGTATGTGTGTGTATATATATATATATATATACAGTACAAGGACAAAATTATTGACTTCAACAATTGGCAAACCTTGTGGTGTCATTCTAACGGGATCCAGTATGTCTGCCTGGGATGACATGATCGACAAACCACGATGCTTTGCCAGAGATGGCCGGCACCTGTCACCCTTGGGATTCTGGATACTGGCCAAGGCTCTTGCCACCCCTATAGTGCTTTTTTAGGCAAGGTTCAAATGACAAATTCACCACCATAACAGGTACAAGCAAGCAAAATCTGAGGGTAATGCTAGTCAATGCTAGAAGTCTAAACCTCAAAGTGCACTCACTCGAGACACTCCTTAAAATGGAGAACATTGACATCTGTGTAGTGACAGAGACCTGGTTCAAGGTTCCAGAGAGCACCCCTGCATTACCGGGCTATAATTCATAGCACACCTTTTGGCCACCTAACCTGGACCAAAACACTAAAGGCAGAGGCGTGTCCATATTCATTAAGGATATCCACACCTCCAGGGTAGTCGCTCAGCATAATACGTCCGAGATTATCCAAGTGCAACCAACTCTGGGCAAGACCGCAATCCAGATTGTAGCTTGCTACAGATCCCCTACCATGCCCCAGGATTCCCACTCCTCATTTCTTGATACACTGGAAAATATTAGGGTACAACCTAACACCCTAATAATGGTCGATTTCAACTACCCCACCATTAACTGGGAAAACTACTCTTGTGCTCAAAGTTTTCTGGAATTCATAAATTCCAACGCTTTGGATCAACTTATCCACACCCCCACCAGGGGCAGCAATATCTTAGACCTGGTCATTACCAACGTGGGCAACCGGTGTTTCACACCAGAGATCAATTCCTCGTTGGTCAGATCAGACCACAAGCTAATCACCCTAGACATCCACATCCCACCCCTACCTCCCATTAGGGAAACCACCGTAAAATATTTCTCCAAAGCCAACTTCATGCTTCTTAAGACAGAAGTGGAAAACTTCATGAAACCCTTGCTGACGGTCAACAGAGGTAAGACTGCTGAATCCTACACAAATGCACTTTATAAGCACTTACACGAGTGCATGGATCATGCAATCCCTAACGGAACCAAGATGCTATCCTCCAAAAAAAGGAAGCCAATCTGGTGGTCCCCTGCCATAAACAAGCTCTACAACAGAAGAAAGAAACTGTTGCAAAAAAAGAGTAAAATCCCGTGACTGGAGGAACTCCCTGGTCAGCTTCAGTAAGAAGCTGAGATCCGTCATAAAATCCTCCAAAGCTAGTTACAAAAACAAAATCGACACTGATTCTAAAGACAACCACAAAGCATTCTGTAGCTATGTCAAGAATCTTAATGGCAACACTCAGATCTGCCCTGAGTTACAGCACAATGGCACTAAATATACAGAACCAACTGATATTGCCAACATCCTGGCAGATAGGTTCAGTGCTAACTTTACTCCCTTCTCATCCCCTAAAGGGCCCATCTCTATACCGGAAGAATGCAAAGTTCCTGTAATCATAGCTGCACAGGTAAAAAAACACACTCTCCAAAGCCAAGAACACAGCATCCATGGGACCTGACAACATCCCAGGCTGCGTTCTACATGAACTACAGAATGAACTGGCACCCCACCTAAGTACCATGTTCAGTCATAGCCTCATCTCAGGCTTTGTGCCCACTGAATGGTGTTCAGCGATGGTTGTCCCATTCCACAAAGTGGAAGCCACCATGGACCCTGGGAACTACCGGCCCAATAGCCTGACGAGCCTGGTCTGCAAGGCTATGGAATGTATCATTATGGAACTTATAAACAATGACATTGGTAATCTCCAAACTCTGGACCCCACCCAGTTTGGTTTTGTAAAAGGCAGATCATGTCTCCTAAACCTGACAGACTTCTTTGAACCGGTCACCAAAGCTGTAGATGAGGGTAAGGTGGTTCACACAGCCTATATAGATCTCGCCAATGCTTTCAACACCATCCCCTACTCTGGAATTATAGATAAACTCACTAAACTAGGCATAAATCCCTATATCACAAGATGTGTTGCCAACTGGCTCACTGACAGAACCCACACTGTAAAAGTAGCAGACTCCAAAACCAACTTCAGACCAGTGGAGTACCACAGGGTTCAGTCCTGGGTCCTCTCCTGTTTGGTATCTACTTCACTGAAGTACAGGCAAACACAGAAGGTCTTTGGCTAATGAAGTTTGCAGATGACTGCAAACTAGGAGCCATAATCAAAACTCCTAACGATGTGGACATCCTACAAAAGGGCCTCACTGAGGCAGATGCCTGATGTCAAAGCCATGGCCTCAAGCTCAATGCCAAAAAGTGCATTGTCATCCCTTTTGGTAAAAACTCTGTACCCATGAACTACCACATAGGCGGTAGTCTACTTAACACCGAAAGTGTGATAAGAGACCTTGGGACACAGGTGGACAGTAGTCTCTCCTTTGACAGCCACAGTAGTCCGGAAATCCTACGTGGCATACCTCATCACAAAAGGTTTCTCATCCATGAAAAAAGAGGTCATTGTTACCCTCTACTCATCACTCATTAGACCCATTATAGAGTACAGCGCCCCTTTTGGTATGTACCTCACAAAACATCTACAACTGGAAAGGCTGCAGAAATACCTCACAAAGAGGATTACCAGCCTCATACAGATGCCCTACGCAGACCGTCTCAAAAAACTCCAGCTTTACTCCATCGCATATTGCCTACTCAGAGACAATCTCTGCCCAACATAAAAAGTTATGTCAAACCCAGAGCTGTTGGACATGCTCCACTTAAAGAAATCCCAACCCTTCCGAGCTACATGCTCTAGGGACCTAAACCTTGTCACCACAATAAACAGAACATGATGGAGGGATAGATTCCTGACTCAGAGACTTCCCATACTATCTATATCAAACAAAGCTCCTCATTAGCACTCTTCAAGAAAAATCTTCATGACTGGATGGGAGATAGGAAATTCACCCTGGGGATCACTTCTGTGGCTCTGCTCGACAGGGGCACAGGAAAATATATATATATATTTTTTTTGTTGGCAAAAGCCAGGGTACGTTTTGGCTAGGCTTATATAGGCCCTAGGGCCAATAACCTAGTACCTACCTATGAACATATGTATGTTTATATATAAATATATATATATATATATATATATATATATATATATATATATATATATATATATATACACACACACATACACACACACACACACACACACACACACATACAGATACATACATATACATACACCTATACATAAATATATACACATATACAACCAAATATACATGCAATTATAAACATGAGTGCATATACACAGAGAACTATATGTACATATATGTATATATAAACTCATGCATATATGTACACAAAGAAATACAGACACAAACCTACACTAATGCACATGGATACATACATATATGTGCACACAAAAAGACCACATAAAGAGGGGTGACTGTCCAAGTAATACATAAAGGAATTTGTTTAAGTGAAAATATTGTCCATCTGCTTGCGCTAACCAAAAAATTATCGTAAAGCGCTTTCGCCCATTTCTGTTCATGAAGGGCTTCCTCAGATCTCATTATGCTTGCATGTACTAATGTGGCAGTTCATACTACTGATTATAGATATCAAAATATGAACAATTCAACTGAGATTTAAGTAATCATCATATAATTAAAAGAGTTACAAAGGAAAAGTCTAACTACATATGAATAAACAATGTGTGTGTGTGTGTGTGTGTGTGTGTGTGTGTGTGTGTGTGTGTGTGTATATATATATATATATATATATATATATATATATATATAAAATGAAACATCTAGTACTTAAGATAAAAATTAAAATAAAAATCATCATGTGTAGCCATTTAATAAAAAATATGTTGCCGTCACTAAAAGTTATTTTAAGTAAAAGTTCTCATGGTTCAGTTTCTTTAACTTTCAGTAAGCTCTTAATGGAGCTCTTAATGAAGCATGTCCAATTGAGTCTGGGTTTCCAGTAAGCTTTAAGTTGAATCTGCCACTGAAGTTCTTTTTTCTCTAGTTTTGAATTCAGATTCCCTTGTAATGGCCTGAATTTATTCTCTCTATTACATGAAAAATAAACTTCTTGTAGATCCTGCAGACCTGAGCATGTCTGGACCATATGTTGAAGTCTTTAAGCTTGATGTTTGAAAGGTGTTTAGTCACTCTTATTTAGAGAGGATTAATTGTTTTTCCAGTGTAGAATGCTTTGCATTTTGCGCAGCTTGCCTGGTATACTTCAAAGTTACTATTGCAGTTATATCTGTCAGTGCAGGTATATTTCTTTTTTTGAGTTTGGACATATAAAATAGTCCTTTTGATTCATAAATGCACAGCATCTGGAGCCTGGGATTTTGCAGGGAAAGGTTCCTACCTATAAATCTGAGGGAGCACCAATTTCTTTTACATTTTCTACACAACTTGTAATGTTTCTTCCTTTTTGATAAATGAAGGATGGTTGTGGGTCCAGAATCTGACAGATAGATTGGCTCCCCTAATGATGCTCCAGTTTTCGACTATTTTTCTTTTATGTGTGAATCTTTGGAAAAAGTTAGGACCATATTCCTTTTATATTTGTCATTTTCTTCACTGATTTTTTGTTATGTGTCTTGTAATGCTTTCCATCTAGTGGGTTTCACCAGCACTGGATCATTATTTTGTTTGAGGAGCTTAATGGGCCAAAATATGTCAGCCACCAAATTCTCATGGTATCCTCTTTCCAGACAGTCTTGCTGCAGCTGATCTAGGTTGGTGAGAAATTGTCCATCTCTCCAGAAACTCCCTGTGATTTGACGATATTTTTCTTAACAATTTTGGGGCGTAGATTCACTTGTGTAGGTTTTCTGTAGAGGTCATTTTTAAGCTTTTCCTCTGTCCTCATAGATGGCGATGTCCAGGAATTCCACCTTATCATAACTATAGCGGTTGTTGAAGTGTAAAACGTCGGTGGTGTTTTTGATATAGAAGAAGAATAGGTTATGCAGCTTGTCCTGGGAGCCTTTCCATGTGATAAGGATATCAGCAATAAAACAATAGTAACAATCCATGTACTGAAAGCATTCTGAAGAAAAGTTGGTGTTCTCTTCTCATCTTGCCAAGGCTATATTGGCTAAGATAGGGGTCATAGCAGCTCCAATAGCTATTTCCTTGTTTGTTTGTACCATTTCTGATTGAAGTGAAAGTAGTTGCTTGTGAGTATGATGTCCAGCATATCCCCCAATAGCTTTAATTTCTCTTTGGGCTGGTGTTGGTCCTTGAACCCATGTATTCTTTCACAGCATCAGTAGAGTAGTTTTGGGGAAGAATAGTGCATAGGGGTTCCACATCAATCGTGACAAGTATGGTCACCAGTTGTATTTTTCTTTCTTTGACTTTTTTCAGGAAATGAAGCGAGTCCATAATGAAGGAGGGAGCCCTGCTAGTGAGCTCTTTAATTTTAAATTTGATATAAATGGATAAAGTTTCAGTGGGTGAACAACATCCTGCTACTACTGGGCAATAAGGAGGACTTTCCACATTTTTGAGAGGTTTTGGAATTCAAAATAATTGCGGTATCCTAGGGTGGAGGACTGTCAGAAAAGTAAACAAATCATTATCTAGAAGTCCCTCAGAGTTAAGCTTAGCAAGTCTGATGTCAGTGACCTTGTAACCTTTTGTGACTAGTTCATTATCTACTCTGTTGTAGAAATTCTGATTCCTTAGCATTTCTTCAATGCGCTGATTGTGTTTCTCAGTGTCTGTAATTAAGTTGCCACCATCCTTGTCTGCTTTTATAATCCTTCTTGTCTTCAATGAGTGGTTTTAGAGTGGGCAGTTCTTCTTGTGTGAGGTTATAACACTTCCTCCAGCAAGGTTTAGCTATTGTTTCTGTATAACTTGTTTTCCAAAAAGTAATCTACATTAAAAGATCAATATTACAATGCACATTCTGCAAGACATAACCATTGATCATTCAAAATAAAAAAAAAAATAATGTTTTCTGTAGGGAACAAGCTCCCCTTTACCACTGCCATGGAAGGCTGCACCCCCCCCCCCCGCTATTTCTATACACACACACACACACACACACACACACACACATATATATATATATATATATATATATATATATATATATATGGGTCCATGTCTTAATTTCCAAAGATCATAATCTCTAGATTCATAATATCAAACCCAGAAGCTCGAGGTTGTGAAATCTCAAAATTAATAAATAAAAAAAAAACATGACAACTGCTAAAACTATGTTTTTGCAGGGGGGCAAGCCCCCCTGCACCAATCACATCCCCTAAAACCTAAATATACTAACTTCAAGATTGCTGTACAGTGAAGAGAATGGTAATGCACATCGCTATACAGTGTGGAATGGGAACATTACCATTCTCTTCACTGTAGCGCGATCTCAGAGTTAGTATATTTAAGTTGCAGGGGTGTGGGGGTGAAGGCTTGCCCCCTTGCAAAAACATAGTTTTAGCCATTGTCATGTTTGTTTTTTATTTCTTAATTTCGAGATTTTAGAAGCTTGAGATTTCAGGGTTCAATATTATAAATCTTGAGATTCTGATCTTTCAAAATCAAGAAGTATATATGTATATAGATTATATATATAGATATAGATATAGATATAAATATAGATATAGATATATATGTATGTGTGTGTGTGTGTGTGTGTCTACTCTGATTCACTGAAAACTCATTTCACTGAATTTCAAAACACTCCCACCAAATCGCTGAAAGCTCAAATCACTGAAACTCATTTCACTGAATCACATTTCACTGAATGTAAGTACTGTTGGGGAAATAAAATGTATATGCCTTTCCCCCCACTGTAATGCAATCCTGGAGTTAGTATATATAGTTAGGGGTGGTGTGGGGGGCATATCCCCCAACCTACTTTTGGTTTTATATTGTTAGCTTTCAGTGAAATGAGATTCATAAATATAAACGCTAAGTAGTGGAGGGCATCACTAATTAAGAATACTGGCACAAGTACAGCTGAGAACACTGATTTGTAATGTAGTCATTACCTGCAGTCTGTGATGGGGATCAATGCACAGCATACCACATTGTGGTTACTGATGCTCATTATATCTGTCCACTAATAGAGCCTGTAGTTATTTATAGGGAGTGAAAACATGCTGTCCAGTGGTATGAGTGAGAACATGCTCTACAGTGGTATGAATGAAAGGTGCTGTCCAGTGGTACGAGTGAGAACATGCTGTACAGTGGTACAAGTGAAAGCATGCTGTACAATGTTATGAATGAGAACATGCTGTACAGTGGTACTAGTGAGAACATCCTGTACAGTACTAATAAGAAAAGGTGGTGTTGAGAGGCAAAAACCACAAATAAAACTAAAAATGCCTCACAAGTGGTGAGAACCCGTCTCAAAACTGTCTTATGATTATTATTTAATGTGTTGGTTTGATGGTGAGCACAGTTTTGAAAAAGTCTTTACAAAGAAAGTGCTTGACTATGTTGGATTGTTTTTGAGGATTAATGTATTTTACTCTACTCCAAAGACAGTGTTTGCTCATTGTGTGGATTCTAGTGTATTAACTTACAACTTGCGAGACGGGTTCTCGCCACTTGTGAGGCATTTTTGATTTTAACATGCTGTACAATGTTATGAATGAGAACATGCTGTCCAGTGGTATGAATGAGAACATGCTGTCCAGTGGTATGAATGAGAACATGCTGTCCAGTGGTATGAATGAGAACATGCGGTACAGTGGTATGAGTGAGAACATGCTGTACAGTGGTATGAATGAGAACATGCTGTCCAGTGGTACAAGTGAAAACATGCTGTACAATGGTATGAATGAGAATATGCTGTACACTGGTGCTGTACAATATGATTGAGAACATACTGCACAGTGGTATGAGTGCGAACATGCTGTACAGTGGTACAAGTGATAACATGCTGTACAGTGGTATGAGTGAAAACATGGCATACAATGTTATGAATGAGAACATGCTGTCCAGTCGTGTGAATGGGAACATACTGTACAATGGTATGAATGAGAACATGCTGTACGGTGGTACAAGTGAGAACATGCTGTACGGTGGTACGAGTGAGAACATGCTGTACAATGGTATGAGTGAGAACATGCTGTACAGTGGTATGAATGACAACATGCTGTACAGTGGTAGGAGTGAGAACATGCTGCACAGTGGTATGAATGAGTACATGCTGTACAATGGTATGAGTGAGAACATGCTGTACAATGGTACAAGTGAGAACATCGAACAACGAAACAACTGTGTAACCTACAGGTAAAATTCAATTCCTTATGCAGAGTGAAAAAAACTGTGCAGCTCGAACAGTACAGAAACACTTTTAATGACACAAATCCACAATAATGCTTCTGCAGGTTTAGCGCTTTCATCTGTTTTATGTACAGACTTCCTCAGAACCAAGATATTCCATCACCAACTTTCATTATAAATGCAATTTGGCGCCAAAATTCAAAAAGATTCCAATGCTGCCTTAAAGAGACATTCATCAATACCTCTCGTGCATAAGCTAGTACATAACTTATATATTTACTATTTGTCTAATACATTTGATTTTGTAAAAACCTATAATTCATTAGTTAACCATTAATTAATCTTGTGCTGTATAAAAATATATGTAATAAAAATATATAAAATTAATAAATAATGTCTGATGTATCCACATATTAACTAAATATACTCTAAAAAATCCACATACAGATATAATACGATGTTTTATAGACATTTTCTAAAAATAAATGATGTTATTATTAACTAAAGTATATAAAAATAATTAATTAATAAATATATACACTTCTATGATCATCTTAATAAAATGTTGTGATGACATATGATGAAATATGTATTGAAGGAAAAAAGTATATATATATACACAATAGTACTGTATATTGAAAACCACAGCTATTTAATCAAGAATGAGAAATGGTTTGATACTAATACTTTCATTTATGACTGGAAAGCTAGTTGCATCTGTAAATATCTGCCACTTGCTTTCCATCATGGCTAAATATACTTTCCAATTACCCCCACATACACTACTTTCAACATGTTCTAAAATAGTGAATTTGAAATAATGTTGATTCCCTTTACTAATAATATGCTTGGACAAGGCATTCTTTGTATCTTTAGTCTGAATTTTGTAATAATGCTCATATATTCTTTTTTTGAAATTCCGCTCAGTCTTACCTATGTAAAATGCTGGGCATACGACACATTTTGCAAGGTATACCACTTGTCTAGTATTGCAATTTCCTACCTTACTTTTTATATATGTCTTGTTGATGTTGTCCAGCTTGAATCGCACCTCTTCATTTATATATTTACATTGGTTACAAGAGCCACATCTTGAAGTTCCCTTTTTAAATGACTTATATTTTGCTGTATGTGTTGTCTTCTCAAGTAACTTCTTAATATTTGGGGCTGTTTTATATACACATATGGGGTATTTACCTAATGTAATACCTATACTATCTATTATGGTGATCAAATCCCAATGTCTATTCAATATCTCTTTCACTTGGTTGGCATATGGTGTGTACATAATTACGCACACTCTTTTAAATGGTTCTAATATAGTTTCTTTCCTTCCCATATCCATATCTCTTTCCTTTGACATACTCAACAGTGGTAGATATTTATTCCCCCATTGTTGTCTCACATAACCTGTGACATCTTTTAACATAGATGTGGGGTATCCCCTACTTTTAAACATATTAAATATTAAATCTATTTCTTCTTCCATTGAATCTTTACTTGAAGACATACGTGCCGCCCGAATACATTGTCCTTTAACAACATTCTTAAAAATATGTGGGAGATGGCAACTACTAAACTCTATATAGTCATTTGAAAATGTAGTTTTTCTGCATATTTTAGATGCAAACCCATTTCCAGTATGACTTATATATGTATCCAGGTATTCAATACCCTCATAATTAATTTTATGAGTAAATTTAAAAAATTCAGTTGTCCCGTTGATATATTTAATAAACAATTTAATTTGTTCTTGTGTGCCATTCCATAAAATAAATAAATCATCTAAATATCTGACATAAAGTGCTATATATTGGTTGAATTCACTTTGAAAAACATAATTGGACTCCCACTCTAACATAACCAAGTTTGCAAAAATTGGGGCACAATAGAGATCAATTAATGGTTAACTAATGAATTATAGGTTTTTACAAAATCAAATGTATTAGACAAATAGTAAATATATAGGTTATGTATTAGCTTATGCACGAGAGATATTGATGAATGTCTCTTTAAGGCAGCAATGGAATCTTTTTGAATTTTGGCGCCAAATTGCATTTATAATGAAAGTTGGTGATGGAATATCTTGGTTCTGAGGAAGTCTGTACATAAAACAGATGAAAGCGCTAAACCTGTAGAAGCATTATTGTGGATTTGTGTCATTAAAAGTGTTTCTGTACTGTTTGAGCTGCACCGTTTTTTTCACTCTGCATAAGGAATTGAATTTTACAAGTGAGAACATGCTGTACAGTGGTACGAGTGAGAACATGCTGTACAGTGGTACGAGTGAGAACATGCTGTACAGTGGTATGAATGAGAACATGCTGTACAGTGATACGAGTAAGAACATGCTGTACAATGGTGTAAAGTATTAGTCTAACTATCCTTTAACATATTATTACTGTACATTCAAAGAACTTTGAGCTCTGTCACCACACTTTACAGCTTCTCATACCTCGGACATAAAACTGCTCGCAGAGCGTGACATCCACCATCCAGCACTGCTTGTCTGCTGTGGTTCTCATTGTAAGAGAGAGCTGATAGTTCATTTCTTGTGTAAATTACTAGCAAAGTAATGAAGCACAAAATATGAAAAGACGTGAATACATATAAGTTATGATTTGCTTATTTTGGCAGTGTGTTGCTCATTTTCTTAAACACCATGTGGACAAGAAATGCTATGTAGTTATCTGAAGCACATGGCACTGTAAAAGAAATGCATAGACTTGCAGACAATTCATATGGGGCAATTAGACAATATAGATATCAAACAGGACTCACAAACTATGAATTTATGTTCTTGCTCATAAATGATGCTGTACAGTTTTACTTCCTGTCCTGTTAAAAATTAAATCATTAACAGATAATAACATTAAGTAGTACTATCACAATGACCTCCCAGAATGAGAAAAAGAATAAAACTGCTCAGTGATACGAAAAAGGAAGAATCACCATCTGAAACAGCAACTATCACTTTCCACTGATGGTGTCTGCCTTAATCGGGCACAATGTTAGTACTTCATCCATCTATATCATCATCCTCAAACATATAAAACCGCAGTTTGTATTCGATGTTAAACATTACAGAAACTTTCTGAACTGCAGTGCCTGCTGCAGTAACAGCTGTTTGCTTACTTTAGTGTCTAGTTAATGTGTCTCATTTGCATGGATGGACTATAGCCTGTAGATGACAGGTTAAAACAAACAGCATGAAGGAATGCACAGGTAATAAAAGCTTGCAGTTGAATGTCAGACTGACAGTATCTTTACCTTTTATACCATGGAGTAGTAGCCCAAACATTTACGAAACAAGTTGTATTTTTATACTCTGTAATATTAGACAGTATTTTGTGAAACAGAATTGTTTGTGGTCACACACAGCCAATGGTCTTCAGCAACTTGCATTGACTATAGTGATTAGAGAGAGAGAGAGAGAGAGAGAGAGAGCATACAGCTCATTAATCAAACCTGAACACACTACTCTGTCATAATTTTGAGAGACTGTAATGTCAGAAAAAAAACTGTGAAAAATAGTGTGATTTTACATATGTAACTGCAAAGTATAAAACTCACTGTTACACAGTAAAAACATTTTTACAGGGGTACAAATCTCCATTCATACTCTGATGTAGAGTGCTGCACCCTAGCATCCTACTACTTATATATACTAATGCCAAGATCACTGTGTACCTGTGAGAAGGGTACATTCTGTGAGATAATAGTTTCAGACTTGGTTTATTTTTCTCACAATCACACTTAATATGCATTTGTTTCAGGACTTGCACTATCAGGTTTTAAACATACATTTAGACCTTGTAGGTGAGGTCCACATATTGACAAATGAATACCTGTTATTGCTGAGAAAGTGTGTTCTTGAATCTAGACCACACTGATACTAACCACCACTGACAGTGCTTGCAGTAACTGTGCTATGCAAATATGGGAGGAAATGACATTTCCATTTCACTAAGAAATCATTTGTGAGCTGGACGGTGTTTGGTCGCAAAAATACAGATGCCGATTTCCAAGACCAGTTTTAATCATTTTGATGTCACATTACTGTTGTGACATCACATACTATCAAGGAAACTACAAGAAAAAAGATAGAGCCATTTCTGCATTTACTAAATATAAATCCTCATGGGTGGTGTCTGCCATACCACAATTATGACATTTTGTATACTAATTACAAAAATATATGTCTGTTGTGTCATGAGGCAAGGTAGACTCAAGACTGAAAAAAGTGTGGGATATTTATCAAGGTGTAGGGTTTTATGGTTACCTATTAGAAAATCGAAGTTACGGAACTTCAAATACCATATGGTCAACACCATATGATCGAAGTTCCATAACTTCGAAATAAAAAAAACAAAAAACAAAGACAATGTACGCTGATGGGTAAAGCAGGGGGGCAAGCCCCCTTGCACCCCCCGCTACTTAAATATACCAACTCTGAGGTTGTACTTTAATGCACTACAGTGCGGAAAGGGAAGATTTCTCTTTCCTACACTGTAGCGCAATCTCGGAGTTGGTATATTTAAGCAGCAGGGGGTGTGGGGGGTTGCAGGGGGGCTTGCCCCCCTGCCTACACCCTTTACTTTTTCTTCTTTTTATGTTCATTTTGAACATTTTGAATTTTCAATTGTTCGATCATTAAAGGTCAACCTTTAGTGATTCGAACAATTGAAAATTCGATGTTCCAGTAGGAACCTGGGTTTTATATATATATATATATATATATATATATATATATATATATATATATATATATCTATATATATATATATATATATATATATATATATATATATATATATATATATATATATTCCGTTGCTGTATTTTATTTTCAAGACTGAATGGGAACTTTTGATTGCCTACGGTGGGGATTATATTCTGGAATTTAGTGTACAAATTATTTTAGGATTAAACAAAAATGCAATCTTAGTCCCTTCCTAATCCCACATAGGCTAAATAGAATATTTGCCAAGCAGTATCAGCAATACTGTAAAATATGGTAACATAAGACTATACTCAAAGGTCTTTCACTAACTATGGAGAAATTTGCATTTCACTGCTGTATGCATTACATGGCAGCTCATCTAAAATTCTGGAATCACTGAAATCTGCACTGTTCCTCAGAATAGTACCGCTAGTTCTACAAGCTGTGTAATTTTTCTCTTCAGCAGTGGTAGTTCCCAGTAGAGGCAATAAACTGTAATTTGAATGGCATAAAATAAGTGGCAAAGAATTAGGAGACAGTATAAATCAAAATAATAAACAAAGGACACTCTGTTTAAACTTATCCTTATGTGTGCAGTAGTTCAGATGACACACAGGTGAAATGATGAAGATAAAATCAAAGCATGTGTGTGTCTTTTCGGCTTTCCCCGATTAGGGGTCACCACAGCAGAATTCCGGTCTGCTAATGATTGGCAGTCGATTTTTATGGTGCTGAGTTGCCAGCCCGACGCCCAACCTTCAGCGAAGGTACGCCCATTCACGCATGTCTTTCGGAGGCCACTCGACCGCAGGGAGGACATGCAGACGCCACACAGAAGGCACTCCAGCCGTGAATCGAACAAGAGAACCTCTTGCTGTGAGGTAACAATGCTACCGCTGTACCACCGTGGATATAAAAGCCACCTGGATTTGATGTAAATGTAGAAATTATTGGTTGTCAGTACTCAATAAATAAATACGTATAGGACAGGGTACTGTCGATTGATTTGCTGTTACTTAAACATAGTTACACACTGTGATAAACTGATTCTGTTTTTCCATTTTTAATCTAAATTTCCCATAGATAAAACAGTTTTGGGCACTGCACTCTTACAAACTAATAAATATTCAAATCTAGAAAAACATGTGCTGTAGAATCCATAAAACAAAGCAGCTAAGAATCTGAAAGGCCTCATTGAAAATGAAACAGTTCCAAATTATTTGAACAGAAAACAAGGAGACACTAGGCAATGAAGTAGCTGTAAATATTACCAAGACATCTATGAAGATGATAGCGTGCATTTAGGTTACAAACAGGAAATCACTCTCAAGCTTTAGGGTGGACTTCTGAATAAAGCAGTTGAATATATTGCTAAATGTTCAACCTGCTCAGGGTTTTACACCTTTAATACTGAGAACTTTTCAGAAAAGTATTTATGAATATAAATATGACATTCAGAAAAAATGTGCCAACAATGCCTTGTACAAACATTCTGAAGTCAGTGTCGGATTTAAAAATAATGACATCATCCTAGGGGGAGCTGGGAAACTAAAGCTCGGCTTTGTTAAGGGCAGATCCTGCCTCTTAAACCTGGTTGATTTCTTTGAAACAGTCACCAAGGCCATTGACGAGGGGAAGGTGGTCCACACAGCCTACCTGGACCTCGCAAAAGCCTTCGATACAATAGCCCACTCTGGCATTATAGATAAGCTCACCAGCTTAAACATAAACCCCTATGTCACTAGATGGATTGCAAACTGGCTCAAGGACAGAACCCACATGGTTAGAATTGCTGGAGCCATGTCAGACTCCAAACCAGTTACAAGTGGTGTCCCACAAGGCTCAGTCCTGGGACCTCTCTTGTTCAGTATATATTTCTCAGAGGTACAGGCCAACATGGAAGGACTGTGGCTGACCAAGTTCACAGATGACTGCAAACTGGGCGCCATAATCGACTCTCCAGCCAACACAAGCATCCTCCAAAAGGGCCTCATAGAAACAGACAACTGGTGCCAAAGCCATGGCCTCAAGCTAAATGCCAAAAAGTGTATAGTCATCCCTTTGGCAAAAACAAAGTGCCCACAAATTACCACATAGGTGGTAATCCATTAAGTACAGAAGAAGTAATTAGGGACCTGGGGACCCAAGCTGATAGCAATCTCTCATTTGACAACCACGTGGCCAAAGTGGTTAGAAAAACGTTTTATATAGCCCACCTAATCATGAAGGGATTCACATCTAGATCAGGGGAGGTCATCGTGCCTCTTTACTCATCCCTCATCAGGCCCATAATTGAGTACAATGCCCCTTTTGGGATGTACCTTCCAGACACCTGCAGCAACTGGAAAGACCCCAAAAGTACCTCACCAAGAGGATCAAAGGGCTCAAACAGATGCCATATGCTGCCCAGTTAAAGAAACTCCAGCTCTGCTCAGTGGCATACCGCCTGTTCAGAGGCGATCTGTGCCTGACGTATAAAGCCATGTCCAACCCGGAATTAATGGACATGCTGCACCTCAGAAAATCCAAATCCCATCGAGCTATGCGCTCGAGAGACTTGAACCTCAGCACTGAAATAAATAGGACATGCTGGAGGGACAGATTCATAACCCAGAGGCTCCCTTCACTGTGGAATAAAATCCCATTCTAGGTTAGGCAGAGTCCCTCATTGACTCTCTAAGAGGAATCTTGATGAGTGGATGGGAGATCGTAGGTTTACCCCGGGTATCACTTCTGTGTCACTGTTAGACAGAGGCACAGTATACTAACCTCGAAAAAGGGCATAGCAAAATAAATTTAAAAGGGGTGGCGAAAGCCAAACACATTCTGGCTAGGCTTATAAATGCCCTAGGGCAGATAGCCTAGTATGAACCTATGAAACTTGATTATAGAGAGTTGTGTTGGCAGTTAAAATGTAATACACAACTCCCCCACAGTTAAATAAAAATGTATTTTAATTGTTCTCAAACTTAGAGCAGCCAAACTTTGATAGCTTTTAATTGTGCTTTATTTTATACCTGCATATACAAGTTTTTTTAATCTTAAAATGTACATATTTCCTTATGTATTGTCTATGCAAATACCATTTTGCGATCTTATTTTATTCTGAAGTTATAATGGATATGTTTTTACAGACCCAACAAAGAACTTATTAAATGGTTTTATACATTTTAGATCAATGTGGATTTGAAGGTTCATACTATGCCGTATTAAAATGTTATGCATGTTTTAAAACTACAACATAGGAGGTAATCCCCTGAAATCTGAAGAAGAAATAGGGGATCTAGGGACCCACGTAGATAGTCAGCTTTCCTTTGATAACCATGTTGCCAAAGTGGTTAGAAAAATCCTCCTATGTGATCCATCTGATCACGAAAGGGTTTGCATCAAGATCTAAGGATGTAATGGTGCCCCTCTACTCTTCCCTCATCAGACCCATTATTGAGTACAATGCACCAACTGGAATTTACCTGGCTAGACATCTCCAGCAGCTGGAGAGACCACAGAGGTACCTAACCAAGAGGATTACTGGCCTCAAACAGCTAAGACTGTTCTCTGTTGCATACCGCTTTCTCAGAGGCGATCTCTGTCTAACGTACAGAGCCATGTCCAACCCAGAATTGTTGAACATGCTCCATCTTAGCAAAACCAAATCTACTCGAGCTACACACTCTAGGGATATAAACCTCAACACAACAATGAGAACATGCTGGAGGGATAGATTCCCTTCGCAGAGACTTCCCTTACTATGGAACAGGGTCCCGATATACATAAGACAGAGCCCCTCACTATCACTCTTCAAGAGGAACCTTGATGAGTGGATGGGTAACAGAAAGTTCACACCGGGGATCACACCAACAGCACTACTAGATAGGGGCCAAGGATACTAGCTGCTAGTACAAGGGTCTAGGGAACTACTAAAGGGGCGGTGAATACCGCATAACATGGCTGGGCTAATATATGCCTTCGGGCAGATAGCCCAGTGCCAACCAATGAACCTATGAATGTATAATTTTTGTTACTGAAGATTTTAGCTATAATAGGTTTTTAATTCATCTGCAAATAAATTATTCGTGTGACCTAGTGTTTATATGTGCTGGTGGGATTTTTAAGAACAGTTCTTTTGAACTCCTGCAGTTCATGGGGACAGAAGAGCTAAACTCTATTAATATACTTTGTGTGATTTGCCATCATTGTGTAAATTGATCCTACGACTATGGCCTCCACAGCAGTTTTTGTTGGCTTTCAGTTGATTGGAGGGTGCAGAAGCATGTTGATTTCTTGTTTCAAATATTCAAACCTATGTTGCGCGGTAGAGAAGGTATTAATTTAAAGTCATTGACAGTTTGACATTGGTAACGTTAGCCTTACGAATACCTTCTTTTCACTCTGCTTCTGTGCATTTTCTTCAATGAAATACTGCTATCCACATTTGCTGTAGTCACTTAACCTTAGAGAAGTGACATAATGACTTTGCATTGTCATCATAATTCCGGCAGTGAGTACTACAGTAGATTATAAGTTAATGAAGATCTACTTATCATATAAACTGAAATCGCACTACAAGCTATGTACTTACATTTTAGAAAAATATATAATCAAATTCCTCTCACTCTAGCTCTCTCCAGTTGCCAATATTTATGCGTGTGTGTGTGTTTGTCTCTGTACATAGAAATGTATATATATCAAATCCATTCATTTCTGTCGACTTGCTGTAAATCAACTCATGCTCTGTCGATCACAATCCAGCAAATCTCAACTCAAGAAACCTCAGGAATAGACTTTTAAATGAGTCCATTTGGGGGGAGCGGATAAGTCATATTCTCCTCTTCTCTCAGTTTATGAACCACCCTTTGCTGGCTAGTTATTGATGGTCTCTGAGTTGATCAACAACTTATTGACCAGAGGAACACACCAAGTGGAAATATATATGGTAATGAAATAAGGTACATATGGAAATATGGAGGTAGAATTCAGAAGTCCAGGAAGTTATCAAAAGAAAGGAGTGCAGGAAGAAGTGGGATATTTTTAGAAAACATGGACCAGGCTAATAATAAGCACTTGTTGGCTAAGAGAGCAGTTATAGTGGCAAAGAACAAGGTGTTATACAAACTCTACCATCTTCTAGAAAGTGACTCAGCAGACAGCACAAAGAAGCTATATCGGGTTTTAAAAGAAATACAATAAGATAAAGAAAATGGTCATCAGACACCATTTATAAGGAATGTCATTAACAACAACAATCTCCTCACTGGTCCAGAGAACATCAAAGTTAGACAGGAGGAGTACTTTCAGCAGCTTTTGAATGAAGAAAAAACACAGAAGTTGTACTGCCCCATGCACAGTTTATAATGAAAGAAATAGAACTCACCTTAGAAGAAGTAAGACCAGCACTAAAGAAACAGCAAATATGTTTAAGAGCAGAGCAATCAACTTATGCTGTATTGGCAAGATCAGAAAAAAGGCTAAAACATGGCATGTCTACAGCTTGCTGGATTTGGCTTTATTGGCCTGATTGTATCTATAAAGACTTAAAAGATTAACATGTAAAAAGTCATGGGAGCTCAGAAGCCATGTAGTTGAAACACTAGTATGCCCTTAAGAGGTCATTTGTATACATCTCATGAGCCTCCACTACCAGTAGTGTAGCAGGGGTGAGGTAAAGAGGGCAACTGCCCCAGCTATAAGGTGTTAGGGGGCACAAACCTAAAGTGCAGTTTCTGTATTCTTCAAGGTCTTTGTGCACCAGCATTTCTGAATGCCATACAGAAAAAGAGTTCAGGGCATCAGCACTTTTAGTGGAGTAAGCTGGTGGAAGCCAACTGCTACAAATGTAGCAAATGGTTTGCTACATTTTAAAAAACACAACAAAAGTTTTTTTTTTTTTACTTTGCTCTTCTATTGCAGAGCTGAGGCAGGGAGTAGGCATGTATCTGGCTATCTATTCAGCCCTTTTTCCCTCTTTGCTCTTCTAATGCAGCATGTGAAATGGACTGTTTTTCCCTCTTCCAATGAAAGAGGTTTTGTGTGTGTGTGTGTTTATTTATATATATATATATATATATATATATATATATATATATATATATATATATATATATATATATATATATATATATATATACATACCTGGGTCACAGTGCCAGTATAACAAACACAGAGCGGTCACAGTGCCAGTATAACAAACACAGAGCGGACCATTTTTTTTTCTTCAAATGAAGAGCTGGGAGAAGGATGGTAGTTTGGGTAACAGCCCCTGTGTAATGTAAAAGCCAGCTACATCTCTATCTACTACAGGAGCTTTAAGTTATTAGACAGTGAAGGTTCTAGCTTGGCTGGGTCTTTCTTGCAGTTTATATGGAATGTCTGTGTGACCTATTTGCCCTTTGGTTTGGATGTTATTTGGGATATTTTGCTGGCACCCTAGTGTTTATGGACATCAGACTTGGTTTTAAGTTTTGGGTTTCAAAGATATAGCCCACTTATGTTATACTGACAAGGGCAGAAAAAGGTTGAAAAATATAATAAGGACATGTATAACCCTCCTGGTAGACCCATCATTTTGGCTTGTAAATATTTTTTGCACAATTTGGGTTTGATTTTACATAAGCTGTTATTACCTTATGCACAAAAGGCCTCAGCATATATTCAAGATAGTTTTGATTTTTTAGAAAAAATGTCTTCAGTAAAATGGAATGAGAATAATTATTGGTTAGTAATTGACGTTAAATGTTTGTATACTTCAATTAAACATCTAGATGGTTTAAAAGCTATTGTTCATGTTTTAGGTGACAATCTTTTGTCCCATTTTGTTACTGAATTAGTGGAGTTTTGTGTAAAGAATAACTATTTTTGTTTTAATAAACAGTTATACAGGCAAAAGCAGGGTACTGCCATGGGAGCACCATTCGCTCCCATGTATGCTAATATTTTTATGTCATTTTTGAAGATACTTTTTTATATCAACAACAGTTTGTGAAGAGGTATGTAACATCTTATTATAGGTTTATTGATGATTTAATTTTTATTTGTGAAGGTGGTTCTAATGAAATACAAGATTTTATATCCCATTTACATGAAAATCCATACGAATTAACTTTTGATGGACTACAACAAGGTAGTGAAGTAGTATATTTAGATATGATTTTAGAGGGAAAAACAACTGGAGAAGTGGTTAGTAAGATACATAGGAAAGTCATAGATGGTGGACAATATTTACATGCTTCGAGCTGCCATGCACCCCATGTGATAAAAGCTCTCCCATATGGAGAATTTTTGAGGTTGTCCAGGATTTGTTCAGATAAGAATGTTTTACAACAAGAAATGAGGACAACAACTAATATGTTTTTGCAAAGGGGATATGATTCAGTGGATGTAGGCATGGCAGTGAAAAAAGTTTTAGGTGATAAAAGTGAAATAAGTAAGGAACGAAATGGTTATATAGGGGAACATGTTTATAGTGTTCAAAACGGTAATAGAATCGACCCTGTATATTTTGTTTCTACATATAATATTAAAAGTGATGAAATAGTTAGGTTAATTAAACATTATTGGAAGTATTTATTACAAGATAAATGTTTGTCTACCTTCTTGCTGAATCAACCCTTTTTCTCGTTTACGAAGGGTGAAAAGTTTAAAAAATATGTTGGTTCATGGAGATTTTAGTATACCAGCATTTAACCCTGCTAGACCATTAAACAATATGGGCACACTGAAAATGTGGGAGGTTTAGAATTTGTACACATACAGTGGAGAAGGGTGAATATATTAATAATACTAAATTTGATGTTAGAGGTACATATACGTGCGAAAGTAAAGGTGTCATATATGTATTGTTTTGCCCTTGCAAGCTATTTTATATAGGAGAAACGAAACGTACGTTTCGTACTAGGTTTATGGAATACTTGAGAGGTGTTAGACATCAGAGAGAAGATAAAACAATTTTCTTACATTTTAAAACCCATCATAAAGGAAATGTTAATTTTTTGAAAGGTACTATTTTAGAACAGGTTGATTGTATGTGGGAGAATGAGGATGCATTGAAACAAAAAATTATTATATAAAGAATGTATTTATATTTTAAAGTACAATACAATGGTCCCTAAGGAACTAACTAATGAGTTAAACTGGAAATGTTTACTTTCAATATTAAATGCATTTAATTATTTAATTGTTTAACTGACTGGTGTTAAAGTTTTTATGGATATATAAGTGTGATTTAGAAATGAATTGATATTCCATGAAGGTGGTAACACTGAGGCGCTAGAATCTGTTATTACAGAAAGAATAAATATTCTAATTTTACTATTCGTGAGTTTTCATCTGTTCGTTCCAGTATTTGGTTTGGATCTGGTTGTTGCAGTTTTTTGGGTATCGCTGGGTATCGTTGTTGCAGTGAAAAATATAATATGTCTACAGCTAGTGAAGTCTGACTTTACTGGCCAGAATGTACCCATCCCATAAAGGCTTGAAAAGTAAAAAGTCATAGGCATTCAGAAGTTTTGTAGCTGAAGCACTGTATATCATTAAGGGGTCATTTGCTTGTAAACTATGGACCTCTACTACATGAAGATAATGTATTACACAGTAAAATCTGTAGTTTGGTTGGGTCTTTCTTTCACTGAATGGTTTGTCTGTGTGACACATTTACTCCTTGGTTTGTGAGATTAAGCTGTTGGGTGAGTTAGGGGAGAAATGGCTCCTGAAGGTATTCATCATGGCAGAGTGATAGTTAACTCATCTAACACCTAGTTCTGTTCCTCTATCTGGCACCCCTCAGTTCTATGTTGAGAAGCAAAAAAAGTACATACAATTGTCATGGCAACAAGCTGGGGAAATCAGAAGAAACAGAAAAATGAGATAGAAGAGGAAAAAAATAATGGAACATGTTAATAACTTCAAGTATCTTGGAAGCGTGGTTGAGGAGGGAAGTCTGAATTAGAAGGTCAAAATCAGAATCAGAGTGGTATAGCCAACTAGCACAGAGTGTCTGGGGTACTGTATGAAAGACGAATGCCAAAGAAGCTGAAAAGTACGGTTTACAAAACATTGACGTGAGCTTTTATATGACACAGAAACATGGCCAGTGAAGGCAGAACAGTCAAGGAAACTTGAAGTAACAGAGATGAAATGCCAGAGGCAGGTGGTAGAGAACACACTGTTGGGCAAACAAAAAAAAATGAGGCAACAGAGCTGAGGATAAAGTAACCCCAATTGCAGAAGAGGTCAAGGAGAACAGATTATAGTGACTTGGTCACATCTGCAGGAAAACAGAAGATGAGATGGTAAAAAAGATTTGAGAGATACAAGAGGAAGGCAAAAGTAAACAAGGAAGTCCAACCAAGAGATAGACTCAACTGTGTGAGAGAAGACTTGAGACAATTATGTCTGACAGTCAAGTCATGAGCAATGGTGACAGTAAAAGGCACCCCAACCAATGTAGAAAAATGGGAAAAAGGGAGTTGCTGATAATTTGTGCTGATTTGTGTGCATGTGCGTGCGCGCGCACATGTGTGTGTAAGCATTTTTAACAGTGACAATACTTTGAAGCTTACTTTCAGAACAAAACATAAAAAAGAATCAACTATGTGCCTTTGCTTCAGTATGTATATGTGAAACGTGATATCTGATTGGTGGATAAACTTCCAGTTCATTATTTAGGCAGTCTGAAAAGTAGAAGCTTGTGTATGACAGGGATATACTGAAGAAGTGACAGATGCAAAGCAGTGCTAATCTTACACACAGCACTAAGATCTCAGAGGTGTAATAATGCTTGTATTACAGCTGTCTGTATAAATGTGTCGTGGGAGCTAAACCTCTACATGTTAATGTTCCTAAGCTTGTGCCTTCAGCACTGTACAAGACTTGAGAATTTGCTGCAACATCAAGGAAATAGAAAATACCACAGTGTTTTGCATAAAATGTAAAAAAAAAACACTGCTTTGATTCTGCTTTTCATTTATTTAAGCAACTGTATAAGTTGAGAAAGCAAGCACGTAAAATTCATTAGTGAATACAAAGTGATGGAAAAAATGACACTGCTGTTATGCAGGTATTACCAGGCTGTTTAATAAATCCAGCAAAAAAAAAAAAAACAGGTGATTGCCGTATTCAGTTGTGGAGAAGTAAAATGTGATATGGCTTCAGTTGTTTGTGCTTAACTCTTGTGAGCCACTAATACAGCAAAAGAAGTAACCTAAGTAAACATACTCACATATTCAGAAACTACTAGCGACTGTCAACAAAAGCAACCATTAACAGCATGTCTAATGGTGTTTCTGAAGTCAGCATCATCCCAGGCTGCCAAAAGTACTATCAAAATTACTTCTAAGTTCTAAGTAAAAAAAATAAATAAATAAGCAATTTTGTTAAGTACAGATAGGTAACACAGAAACAAATTGTGAAAAAAAAAATCAAAAACAATTTTAAGCTATTTATACCGTTGAGCCACCAAGGCTTCTAAAGTAAGAAAAGATGTCAGTGTAGATTTTTGAGTTCTTTGATAATCACCATGCAGTGAGAAGGTACTACACATAGTTATAAAATGTATTAGTATGAGTAATCCTGTAAATTATCTTGCAAAGATTCTTGTTTTGCTATCTTTGTAGCAGCTGAAAAGTATATTGCTTTATTAGTCATAGCAGTTAAATAAAAGCTGTCAAGTACAAGCTGTTTTCTTTCGTAAAGAAAGAAATTCATGTTCAAAAAGTCAGTGCTACCTAGCAAAGAAATCTAATCAGAAATATACCATTTTCACATCTTTGTTAAGTTGTAAACAACAACAGTGGTCCAGTTACATTAAAATAGTTGAGTGCACCAAATTGCTTTGTGTCACCTAAATATTAATGCCTGATAACTAGCTGTTATATAAACTATTCTCAAAGTAAGGACAGATCCAGCATATTTAGAATATCAGCATTATTTTTTTTTATTTATCATTTGTTGACTGGGTTTGTCCCACTAGGCTAGTGGCCTTTTAAAGGGGAGACCTAAGATGGTATGTAAACTTCAAAGGGAAACTGGGCCAGGGCTTTGGGAAACTACACAATCTTTTTATTAGATGCCGTGGGATCTTTTTCACTTGAGCTAACACCATCTCAAGCAGATGGGACCTGAAGGAAGATGCACTCAGAAGTGCACCATCCCATAATGCTGTACTGAGGTCAGCAACTATGACTTAAAGGGGTGTACTTTTGAAGAACGAAAGTTCACTACTTCGAACTTCAAAAGTACACTCACACTAACGTGAAAGTGCACTCTCCCGAACTCACTAGATTGAACGGGCTAGTAGTCACGGACCTTAGGGTTAGGGCACAGGTTAGGGTAAGGGGATAGTTAGTAGGGCTATTCCCCCTACCTTGACCCATGCCCTAACCCTAAGGTCCGTGACTATCGCACCACAGTGGAAGACATTCCAAATCTTGACCTGTGCCCTAACCCTAAGGTCCGTGACTATCGCACCACAGTGGAGGACATAGCCTGTTTTTCAATGTCTTCCATTGTGGTGCGGTAGGTTCGGTCTAGTGAGCTTAAGCAAAACTGCACTTTCATCAAAGTGCACTTTCTCTTAAGTGGGGATGTACTTTCCCATTTCGAATAAGTGAATTTTCATTGTAGGAAAGTACACCTGACTTAGACACCTATTAAGTAAATGCTTTCCCTAGAAAATACGTTTTTCTCTTTCAATACGTCAAATGTCTGGATCAAAAACTTTCAACTTTCAACCAACTTTTCTTGGCCTGAAATAATTCTGGGAGAGCGCAGCTAAGGCTTCTTTCCACGTAGAATTATACTTCTGTAGTCCCAGACAGAGAATCTGGAAACAAACATATTCACACATTCATTCGTCTCTGCAGATACATTTATTCAGTATTTTAGAATAGTTCCTGTGTTTCCCATATCCTTACTTGGATAGAAGGAAGCTTCTTTGTTCACCAGTGGGAGTGGGGAGCTTTGAGCAGCCTATCTGTCCCTGGAGGAGTGATCTCAGCCCAGAAACTTGTTGTTTATTGGCCGTTTTGGGCTAATTCCTAGCTCTTTCAAGTCCCCTGCTTAAAAACCCGCTTTGGTGTGGTTTTTGCACTTGTTCCAACTCAGCAAAGCTCCTCGTGGTCCTGCAGAGTGGTGCTAGCAGCAGAGAGACTAAAAAGAGTGACTGCTACCTGATTTAAGTACCTTTTACTGCCTTTACCTTTGCGACTGTCTATTCTCGCTGAAACGTGAGTTAAAACTGCTCTTTTGCTTGAAATAAGCTTGTTACTGCATTTATTAATACCTGCACTTTGAAATTGTCTGTTTGTTTGAATTAACTGTTGAGGCTGCTCACTCAAGTGCGTTAGCCTGTGTAAAGTATTTACTGTGCTTTTTCTGTTATCTGCCTAGAAAAAAAAAAGAAAAAAACAAAAAATCCTTGTTTCCCACCTTTCCTGAGCTAGAATAGTCCCTAATACAGGTATTGCTGTATTCTGGACTTTAGAATAGTTCATGTGTTGCCCATATCCTTACTTGGATAGAAGGAAGCTTCTTTGTTCACCAGTGGGAGTGGGGAGCTTTGAGCAGCCTATCTGTCCCTGGTGGAGTGATCTCAGCCCAGAAACTTGTTGTTTATTAGCCATTTTGGGCTAATTTCCTAGCTCTTTCAAGTCCCCTGCTTAAAAACCCACTTTAGCACGGTTTTGCGTGAATTTGCGCATAGTGCAGCATTGGGCAGCGCTGCCTAAACAGGTTTAAACTATTACCGGCTCCACAGAGTCTGCTCTTCATTTTTCCCTTGGAACTGATCTAAATCTCAAAGGAAGCACTCTGTTTTCATTTTAAGCCTTACACTTGCACTTATATGTAATCTTATAAGCAAAACACCAACAAACTTAAGCACTAAACCCCTCTTATACTCTTTTAAACACTTAACACCCTACTGATCCCTTCTGATCAGTCAAAAAGTATTTCATCATAATATCCTGACATGTCCAAAGGTCAGTTTCGTGTGTACTCTCCAGTCCAGCTGGTGAGTATGGGAATTTTGAGTCAATGTTACAACTGCCTTATGTACACAGACAACCCTCTCCTCCTCCAAACAAACTCAAATATATGTGAGAGATGCAACTACATAGCCAAACTGGAGGCTGAGCTCTCTTGACCCATGAATGGCACAGTCAATCAGGAGGAGAAGGTAACCTCACACACCACAAATCCAGTCTCACATAGACCTATAGCAACAGCAAACCAAACACATAAACACACAAAAACATACTCGGAGGCTCTAAATAAAAATCTGCGTAAGCAGCAGAGACCTCCAAATCAGACACCCAAACAACTGCTACCCCACAATAATACCCATGTATCACATAGTCCGCAAAATCAGTGTGCCACACAGTCACAGCCCTTAAGGCTAAACAACACACCTAATACACTTGTAATAGGTGACTCTATTGTCAGACACACTGACGTCCCACTCACCAGGCTGAACAAGGAGAAGGTCACTGTAAGCTGTGTGTCGGGTGCCAGGATCCGCCACATAACACATGCACTCAGGTCACTCCAAAGCAAGTACAAATATGACTCTATCATTGTCCATGCTGGTGTGAATGACTTGAGACGTACCTCCCTGGACTACATGAAAAGAGACATAGAGGAGCTCTCTGATCATGTAGCCCAGGCCGGTATGACCCTGACATTGAGTAGCATCTTACCCTCACCAAGAATGATGCCACAGTATAAGGACAAAATGATCAATTTTAACAATTGGCTAAAGTATTGGTGTCATCCAAAGGGGATCCAGTGTCTGTCAGCCTGGGATGACATGCTCGACAAGCCTCATTGCTTTGCTAGGGACGGCTTGCACCTGTCACCCCTGGGCTTTCGAATACTGGCTAAGGCTCTTGCCACCCCCATAGTGCCTTTTTTAGGCAAGGCTCAAAAGACAAACCCACCTCCATAGACAATACAAGGAAAAAGAAACTAAGGGTAATGCTGCTCAATGCTAGAAGTCTAAACCTCAAGATGCACGCACTCGAGGCTCTCCTCAGTATGGAGAATATCGATATCTGTGCAGTAACAGAAACCTGGTTCAAGGCTCCCGAAAGCACCCCAGCACTACCAGGTTATACTTCATACCATGCTTTTCGGCCACAAAACTCGGACCGAACCACAAAAGGAGGGGGAGTATCCATATACATCAAAGATACCCACACCTCCAGGTTAGTAGCACTGCACGAAGCATCGGAGACCATCCATGTGCAACTAACAGTGGGCAAAACTGCCTTTCAGTTTGTAGCCTGCTACAGACCACCCTCCCAAACTCAGGAACCTTACTCGGCTTTCCTGAGAACACTGGAGAATATGAAGGTCTCTCCAAACACAATTATATTGGGTGACTTCAACTACCCAAACATTGACTGGGAAAACTACTCAAGCCCCAACACCCTAGCCCAACGGTTCCTAGAATTTATAAACTCAAATGCTATGGAACAACTGGTCACCACCCCCACAAGAGGGGAAAACATATTGGACCTGGTCATCACCAACATTGGGACTCTGTGTTCCACACCAGAGGTATACCCCTCATTGGTAAGGTCAGACCACAAATTAATCTCACTGGACATCCATATCCCATTCCCACCCCCAGCCAAGGTAACCACGGTGAAGAAATTCTCAAAAGCAAACTTCACACTTCTCAAAACTGAGGTGGTATCCTTCAAAGCCCCCGGGCCAGTGGAAAATATGGCTCAAGCCGCCAAATCCTTTACAAATGCATTCTATGGACACCTACAGGAATGCATGGATCGTGCTATCCCAAATAAAACCAAGACTCACTCCTCCAAAGGCAGGAGACCTGTCTGGTGGACCCCGGCCATAAATAAGCTATACAACAAGAGGAGGAAGCTACTACATGATAGAGCAAAATCCCAAAAAGGGAAGGCATCTCTGATCAGTACTAGCAAGATGCTACGATCCAAAATCATCTAAAGCCAGCTTCGAAAGAAAAATTGCACAAGACACTAAGGACAATCACAAGGCCTTCTTTAGTTATGTCAGGAACCTGGGTGGCAACTCCCAGATATGTTCTGAGTTAGTGCAAAATGACAAAAAAATACACTGAACCAACATACATTGCCAACATTCTGGCAGACAGGTTCAGTGCAAATGTCTCCCCCATCCCCCCCAAAAGAGCAAATGTCCATCCCAACAGAGTGTAGCCTCCCTGACATCACAGATGAACAGGTGAGAGCTGCCCTCTCCAAAGCAAAAAACACAGCATCAATGGGACCGGACAGTGTCCCGGCCTGCATCTTACACGAGCTTCAAGAAGAACTTAACTCTCACATAAAGGCACTGTTCAATCTCAGCCTTACTACAGGATATGTACCCAAGGAATGGTGTACAGCAACAGTGGTCCCGCTCCACAAAGTGTGCCACAACGGACCCGGAAACTATCTCCCTATAAACCCGACTAGTCTAGTCTGCAAAGCTATGGAGCGTATCATCATGGAACTCATAAACAAAGACATCGGGAACCTCCAGACACTGGATCCTACCCAGTTCAGCTTTGTTAAGGGCAGATCTTGCCTCTTGAACCTGGTCGACTTCTTTGAAACAGTAACCAGAGACATTGACGAAGGGAAGGTAGTCCACACAGTCTACCTGGACCTCGCAAAAGCCTTCGACACAATACCCCACTCGGGCATCATAAATAAGCTCACAAGCTTAAACATCAACCCCTATGTCACAAGATGGATTGCAAACTGGCTCAGGGATAGAACCCACATGGTCAGAATTGCAGGTGCCATGTCAGACTCTAAACCAGTTACAAGTGGTATCCCACAAGGCTCAGTCCTGGGATCTTTCTTGTCTGGTGTATATTTCTCTGAGGTACAGGCTAACACGGGAGGACTATGACTGACCAAGTTCGCAGATGACTGCAAAATGGGTGCCATAATCAACTCTCCAGCTGACACAAGCATCCTACAAAAGGGTCTCACAGAGACGGATGACTGGTGCCAGAGCCATGGCCTAAAGCTAAATGCCAGGAAATGCATAGTCATCCCCTTTGAGAAAAACAAAGTGCCCACAAATTACCACATAGGTGGTAATCCATTAAGTACGGAAGAAGTAATTAGGGATTTGGGGACCCAAGTAGATAGTAATCTCTCCTTTGACAATCACGTTGCCAAAGTGGTTAGAAAGACCTTCTACATAGCCCACCTTATCACGAAAGGATTCACATCTAGATCAAGAGAGGTCATTGTGCCCCTCTACTCATCAGGCCCATAATTGAATACAATGCCCCATTTGGGATGTACCTTACCCGACACCTGCAGCAACTGGAAAGACCCCAAATGTACCTCACCAAGAGGATCAAGGGACTCAAACAGATGCCCTATGCAGTCTGGCTAAAGAAACTCCGGCTCTATTCAGTTGCTTACCACCTATTCAGAGTTGATTTGTGCCTGACGTATAAAGCCATGTCCAACCCAGAATTAATGGACATGCTCCACCTCAGAAAATCCAAATCCCTTAGAGCTACACGCTCCAGGAATTTAAACCTCAGCACAGGAATAAATAAGACATGCTGGAGGGACAGATTCATATGCCAGAGGCTCCCCTAACTCTGGAACAAAATCCCAGTCCAGGTTAGGCAGAGCCCCTCACTGACCCTCTTCAAGAGAAATCTTGACGAGTGGATGGGAGATCGTAAGTTTACCCCTGGGATATCTTCTGGGTCCCTGCTAGACAGAGGCAAAATAAACTAACCGTAAAAGGGCTACCTTCTGTGACCTACTATTCAAAGACACAGTCTACTAATCTAAAAGGGTGGCGAAAGCCAAACACGCTCGTGCTAGGCTTGTAAATGCCCTAGGGCAGATAGCCTAGTATCAGGCTATGAACCTATTTCAGTTATTAGCAACACAGAGTAAATACAGGGGGTATCCTGCATTCTTAGGTTTAGTTATGGAGAGTAATGATTTGTCATTTGAGCATAGAGGTATCTTAGTAGTGTAAGGTTGAATGATGGAGTGAAGAGATGGGAATTTTTCAGGGTTGTGTAGTAGTTTGAAGGTTGTAATTAACTGTGTGTACAACATATAATTATTTAGTTTGAGCCAGTTTAGTTGTTTTAGAGAAATGCAGTGATGTCACGTATATTGTTGGTTGGTTGCAAATTTGCTTCTTTATTGTAGCACTGTTCTAGTTTTACTGCTACAGAGGAATTGACATTGGTTAAGATAGGAGAGTCATATAATAGGGTGGGGAATGGAAAAGAAGCAGCTATTTTTTGTATATCAGGATCATTAAAGTCGTATTTTACTCTATAGAGGCAGCCTGACTTTTGGTGTGTCCTCTTTATGGCTTGGTGAAGGTGGAGATCAGATTTCAGGTGGTCATCTATAATCACACCTAGTATTTTGGTGTGGGATACCAGTGCTGTATTGGTCTTGTTGGATGATAATATATTAAAGCCATTTATTTTGGGAGAGAGAGGGAATTGAGGGTTAATAGTCAACAAATAATAGAGTGGAGTCATCAACATATAGTACTATGGTGGCCTATTTGGCTGCTGTGTTTAGTTTGTTTAATAATACGTTAAACAGTAGTGGTCCTAGGACGGAGCCTTGTGGGATTCTGATTGATACAAACAAGAAAGAGGAAAAAATCTTATTGCCATTTCACTGCTTGGGACCTATTAATGAGGGAACTATGAAACCAGCTAAGTGAGAAGGGTGACATCCTATAGGAAGAGAGTTTAGTTAGGACAATTTGATGATCGAACGTGTCGAATGCCTTGGATAGATCCAGACATAGGGCTGAGGTTAAAAGACCTGAATTTCTATTCTGGTTTATTATATCTGTGAACCGTAGAAGGACAGTGGTTGTACTGTAACTAGGTCTGAAACCATGCTATGTAGGAGAGATTCTGTTATGTGAAGTAATACATAGTAAGTTGAGAGTGAATACATCTTTCCAAGATTTTGGATAAGGGAGACAGAATGACAGCTGCTCTATAGTTTGTGAGCTTGGTTGATAAGCCGCCTTTATGGATGGGTTATTATATAGAATGCTTTTCCATACAGTGGGGACATATTATTCTTGGATATTAGAATCGAGACAGGATATGCAAGGCTATCTGCAGGGTGTTTGAGGTATTTAGATGAAGACGGTTAGTGGCAGTGGTTGTGGTCTTAAGGGTACGCAGGTATTTTTTAATTGTAGATGGGGGCACTGAGTGAGTGCGAAGGTCTGTTGTGGCTTCATTGACTGGGGTGGGATGTCTGGAATTGTAGTTGTTTTATTTTCTAGGAAGGAAGTCACTGTATTTATAAAATGTTGGTTAAACTGTTGAGCATTTTAAGTGACTTGCTTGGAGTTGCACAGTAAGCAAATGAGCAGTGAGTGAAACAATCCAAGACTACAACTTGAAGTTTGTTAGCAGTTCATTTCTTTAATCCTTCACACTAAACTGCCAGATGACAGAACAATAGCAGAGCAAGTTAGGGTGGGAGGTCATAACTGTGAATACTTCAAGAAGGGCAGGAGAGGCAAGGAAAGAGACCATTGTAAAATGATCAAATCACTTTCCAGTGCCCCTTACCTCTTCTTGACTGAGACATGGATAGCTGAAATGCTGTTATTTAATTTCATTTTAATAGACTGAACAATGAACTATTCTTTTTTTTTTTAAATATTATTCTTGAGCAAGCTAAATAGATTCTCATAACTGTTGATAGCTGCAGGGAAGTTGCTAGATTTTAGTAAAGTAGTACCAGATTAAAAAGATGAAAGTTGGTTGAAATTATTTTCTTTAATTATGCTTTTTATAGTATTGTGGCATGTGGCAGTATTAATTTCTGTGCCAAGGTATCAATTTACTTTGCACATGCTGAGGTATACAAAGATTGCTGTTTCATTTCTGATGTCATAATTCAAGCTTCTATCCTCGTGCTGTGTGGTACAAAAGGCAATTAATAAGGACAATTTGCAGGGGATTACTGCCAGAACATCTTACTACCTATCTATTTCTATACTGATTATATCTCCTAATTGCCCTTACAGGTCAAATATAAAAGTTTGTCTTGCTTATCTCTAGTTAGAATGTTCTTATGTTGTACTGCCTTGCATACCTCCATGTCAGACTTGCTCATGTTGTGTTACTTGGAAATGAGGCTGTCCTAAAAACAGCACTGTTGAATCTAGCTACTCCCACACACTTGACAATAAGTGAGCGTGCTTATCTTTTCCTGTTTTAATGATTCAGATTCAAGTGGAAAAATACTTTATACCTACGCACTTAGTTATTGGACTGCTCTTTGTTCTTGAGTATATTTTAGTCATATTCCAAAATTATACCATTGATTGGAAATAGAGAGAGAGAGAAATAAAACATGTTAATTAGAATGCATCCTTTTTCAGACTTTTCGTGTTGTACCATCACTCAAGCTAGACAAGCCTTCAGCTACTGGAATCAAATGAGGAAGACAGTGGACAACACTAACTGATCATATGACCACTGTCATTTTTATCATTTTACAAGGTTTGGTGACTTTGGGGTGAATGCAGGGAGCACAGGTTGTGCTATGAGGGGTTGGGCCTTTGTCCCCCAAATGGAATAAAAAGTTTCATCAAAACACCACTTGGTCAACACAATTGTATTTCATTAATATGCTACAGATATTCAAGGTAAAGATTGTACTCACTGGTAACAGAAACAAAGAAAAGTGTTCTGAAAAATAAAGAATGTTATTTTCAGACTTACAAAGCTGAACACTAACAGGGGGATTCATTAAAGCCTACATGGTCGTTTTTCACTGTGTGCGCCTTGTGGTGTGATGCCTACATGGGTGCAGACAGTTTTAGATTCAGTAAGTACCATGCAGAGGCACGCACCTCCGCACAAACAAAGTAAACACTGTGGGATGGTGATTACAGTATAAGCAGCTGAATTGCATGCTAATTAACCAATCCAACATGGTGGAGCTATTCATCAAGCTATAAAGTATCCGTGTAGACTCTGTGCTGGTTTTTCCTGAAAATTCCAAAACTTTTAGAACACAACCATGGAAAGGAGTCTACATGGACAAAATGTTAGGGGCTTCTGCTGCTTTAATTCATTTGCATATGCTATTGAAGTAAAACTGTGGCAACTGCTGCATGTACAAGGTAAGTCCAGAACGTGGAGTGCACTGTTTAATAATATGAATGTGTGACATATCTTTGTATTTCATTAGTTAGTACAATAAACAATTAAAAGGTGGGAGATTTGTATAGAAAGTACCTTAACATGGGAAAGCAGAGACTTATTTGACTTATATATGTTGATTACTAAGTAGTAGGCCTTAGGCATCAAAAATTCACAGAGTCATACCTCTCACTGCATGCCCTCAGTTTATCACCATACATTTATACTGGAAATCATTAAAGAGAGAAGTTAGAAAGTAATGATATACATTGCAGTTTCTGACTTCACAACCCTCACAAGATCATTCAATATAAAGATGGGAAATTTTGATGCTATCAACTGCCTAACTTTCCAAGGCAATATATGTCAAAGGTACGATTAACGGTTGAACACTATAAATGCAAGATATACTTAGCAATAAGTTAGCTATGCAACCTGAGCATCAGATGCAAAGCTTATGTATTCCTTGAATCCAAAAGATAGAAAACAGGGATATGTCACAGTTATTATCACTTGCACAGGATTTTGGGTTGGTGGACCGAAAGACTAGATTGACACAAAAGGTTGGAGAGTGTGTGTGAACAAGAAAGAGAAGCAGAGAGACAGTTGGATACATCCACAAATGGCCAATGAGACAAAATAAGTAACTGTTGTGTGTGTGTCTGTAGGGATCCTACAGGTGAAATTGATGTGTGAGTGTCTGTATGAACACAACCAAGCTATGTACTGGCTCTGCATCTTGGTATGTCAGACAGGTGTGAGCCATGTATGGTAGAGGTGGCAGCTCATTGTTCTCATCCCCGACCATGAGAACTGGCTCTCCCAGGAGTTGCACTGTCACATCCACATCCAAGGTCAGATGAAGCGTAGCTACCTGAATGTGACTGATATCTGCTGGATGAGCTCCCTTCAAGGGGATGCCCAGAACCACAACCCCATGATCTGCCATGTCTGGGTGTGGACAGCACACTCACTAATTGAGCAGTGGAAGGACTGCCACTATTGGAGAGTGATCAGGCATGGCCAAATTGGCTGACAGCAGATGATATGGCTGACCTACGCCCACATGGATGCCATTTTCCTCCCAGCAAATGTTCCATCACAGGCACCACACATTCCAACATGTTATCCATCTAATCCCTTGATTCGGCAACATGGTGGAGACAGTCATGCATGTCAGACTGTGCAACATCTACAACCCTGAGAAATTGTCTGGAGCACCTATGGGAATCTGCCTTTGCCTTCATAACTCCCCTAAATATACATGGAGTGGCATGGGAAGAGACACTTGCCCCAGGTGTAGGAAGGACAGCAGGCCCCTTCTGAGCACCCCTATCAACTCTTCTGTGTGGCACCTCACCCACATTTTGGCTATGGCCAGACTTAACAGGCACTGAAGCCAGAGTAGCCACACTTCCCTGATCAATGGCCTCCCACTCCACCTGTCCAATATCTGTGGCCTCACTGGAATAGGTAAGCATAGGCCTATTTCCTGTGGCCGATGGAATTGCACTGGATGGCTGTATGTCAACCTCAGTGTCAGATTCAACTTTTGCACCCCTGACTGTGCCTTAGTTTATCCACTGTCATAATCAGAGTCTGCTGATACACTGACATCAGGTAGCAGAAGGCCCACACTCCCACTGTCATGATCACCTGTGATAAAAAGCAACAAACACAGGAATAAATTAATACCTACACTACTATACTGCAATGTATGCTAACAATGTAACATTGCCACCACTACTGCAGACAGTACAACAATACACACAACAGGCTTGACATCAACAGCACACACTAAAATATTTCTTTAAATTGATCAGTAGTACTGACATAAAAATGTTTGGCTTATCATCTACAGAAGAGATTCCCCTCTGTAATCTAGATGGTCCTGGAAGAAGTTAAGCAGGAGGTAAGAGCAACATCATCAGAATTAACAGTAACACAGGGGGTAATACTTTTACCCCTTTATATGCCCATTAAGTATACTTTCAACAAGAATGTGACTGACAACTCCAACCTGAGCCAATAACTATAGCAATCTTCAACCCCCCAAAACAGGAAATGTGACTGAGAAGTGAAGTCTTCATTTCAGTGCTTCTACTATATAACAGTATTCAACTGTTCAGATACCAAAGTCTACCTGGAAGCTCCTCCTGGGATGTGCTTGCCGTCTCTGAACCTGTTGCCTTGACATCCATCATGTGCTGCACTGCACTCTCCAGAGAGCTGTCTGGATCCCTAATATTGGCTAGGAACTCTTCATTAGGTGTTAGTGGTGAGTTCCTAGCATGCCCTTTCCGGTAACCATCTGGTCATAGCTCACTGCAGCTTCTGTCCTCCATGTAGATGTGATCATGACAGTGGCCCTGTGGTGCACCTGCTCATATATCCTGCCATGGCCACCCACGGCATTCATGTCAGCTACTATCCGGTGCCATATTTGCAGCCAATGTACCATATCTCCCTGTCTCTTTCCAGCAGAAAAGGACCATGTTGCCTAAAGGTATCCACCATCACCTGTTTTTAGCATCTGTGAAGAGGGATCTCTGAGGAGTGACACGCTTGAGTGGCATACTCCTAGGTGTACTAAAAGACAACAGAAGGGCGGCGCAGTGGTGCAGCGGTTAACGTTGTTGTCTCACAGCAAGAGGTTCTCTGGTTCAATTCTCGGCTGGGGTGCCTTCTGTGTGGAGTTTGCATGTTCTCCCTGTGTTCGCGTGGGTTTCCTCCGGGTACTCCGGTTTTCTCCCACATTCCAAAGACATACATCTGGAGCATTTCTCCCCGGGCCTCTGCTGAAAACAGGCTCTGTGGAACCTAGTCGGACATTCCCGGTCAACAAAATGTTAAATAAAAAAATAAAAAATAAATAATAAACATAAGTATCACATAACTACAAAATAACTGTTTACAGAACAAACAGAAAAGGTAGTCACACAGTATTACCCACTGGAGAAACAGAAAACAGTCTAGAGATGTGAAATAGGACACAAAACAAGGAGAGTAACAAGAGCAACATATCCTTGTTTGTGCCATAACTTTAACTCACCTTTGACCCCCAAAAAAGAACAGTGTACCCATGTTTGTGCCATTACATTAACTCACCTTTGCTCCCCCAAAAGAACAGGAAAATGACACAATTTGCTAACAAACCATCTTTGAAATGCTTAAAGTGCTATAAGAGGAACTGTCCCTGAAACATTTGTACATATTTATTACACAGCATTCCATTTGCATGTATTGGCAATCATGTGTACCTCTGAAATGGCTTGGAAAACATGCCCATGTCATCAATACACTTCTAACTAATGCATACAGATAAAAGTGTAAAAGCTTTTGATTCAGAATTTTCTTAAATATATTCCAGCATATGCAGTATGTAGCTGATCAAATGGAATCATACCTTTTGAAGTTCAGTATTCTTCTGTGTAGATATATCCTGAAGAAATAGCATTATCTGCAGTCTTCTCAACATAAACACGTCTCCTCATCATCAGTCTGCCTAGCTACATGGTTGCCTTTTTATATGATGTAGATTCAGGGCTGTTAGCATGGTGAAGATGCAAATGAGGTGTGAACTCATTAGAATTGCTGAATCCCAAAAAACTGGATCCATGTAGGAGATGTAAACATAGTGCAGGCACTCCCTCAATGTCTGTTTATAATGGATTGTAACTGAATGATTAGTGGTTGGGAGAGAACATACAACAGCACTGCAGTCTGCCTTACTTCCACTGGGTGAAATGGTTAGATCTAAAAAGTGTTAGATGCAAGTTTGGAATGTAAGTAAGCAGCACACAAGTTACAGGTTGTATTCCATAACATCCAACCTGCCCTTCATTTGTTGGGAACTGCATATAGGTTTATAGCTGTGTACTAGGCTAATGGCCCTGGAGTCTTTACAAACCTAGCCCATAGGATTACCCTGGCATCATGCCATCTAACCTTAGCTCCCAGTGCCTCTGTCAAGTAGAGCCACTGGAGTGATCCCCAGGGTGAATTTTCTATTTCCCATCCACTTATCAAGATTTCTGTTGAAGAGGGCCAGTGAGGTGCTCTGTTTGATATGTAATGGAAGTCTATTCCATAGCATGGGCAGTCTCTGTTTTATGAACATGTCCTTCCAGCATGTTCTGTTGATTGAGGTAATGAGATAGAGGTCTCTGGATCATGTGTTGTGTGTGGAGGGATTGGGATTTCTTTAGATGTAGCATTTCTAACAGAGCTGGGTCAGACATAGTTTATGTAAGTCAAGCAGAAATCACCTCTAAGTAGGCAATATGAGACGGAGAATAGTTGGATTTTTTGAGTCTGTTCATATACAAGTGTTTAAGTCCTAGGATCCACTTTGTGAGGTACTTTTGCGGCCCCTCCAGTTGTTGCAGTGTCTAATGAGGTACATGCCAAATGGGGCATTGTACTCTGTGATTGGCCTAATGAGGGAAGAGTAGAGGGAGACAATGACCTCTTTCTACCTGGATGCAAATCCCTTAGTAATGAGATGTGCCACATAGAAGAATTTTCTGACCAGAGTGGCAATGGGGTGGTCAAAAGAGGGGTTGCTGTCAACCTGTGTTCCCAGATCTCTTATAATGCTTTCTGTGTTCAGTGGACTACCATCGACGTGGTAATTCATAGGAACCGGGTTTTTCCCCAAAGGGGATGAGGACACATTTTTTACCATTGAGCTTAAGGCCATGGTTCTGACACCAGTCATTGGTCTCAGTGAGGCCTTTCTGTAGGATGTCAGAATCACTTGGGGAGTTAATAATAGCTTCCAACTTGTAACCGTCTGAGGACATTGTCAGCCAGATTCCCTTTGTGTTGGTCTGGACTTTAGAAAAGTAGATACCAAACAGGAAAGGACCTGGGACCGACCCCTGTGGGACTCCACTCATGACTGATCTGCAGTCTGACTTGGAGTCAGCTACTTTCACATTGTGGGTTCTATCTGTGAGCCAGTTTTCAACCCACCTAGTGATATAGGGATTGGTGCCTAGCTTATTGAGTTTTTCTATGATTCCTGAGTGGGGAATGGTATCAAAGGCCTTGGCCAGATCAAGGTAGGCTGTATGAAGCACCTTGCCTTCATCCACAGCTCTGGTGACTGACTCAAAGAAGTCAACCAGGTTGAGCAGACATGATCTACCCTTCACAAAACCAAACTGAGTGGGATCCAGAATTTGGAGATTCCCTACATCCTTGTTTATTAGGTCCATGATTATGCGTTCCATAGCTCTGCATATCAGACTCATCAGGCTAATGGGGCGATAGTTCCCAGGGTCTGTAGTCTCTCCTCCTTTGTGGAGAGGGATGACTGTAGTAGTGTGCTATTTGGTAGGGACAAAGCCTGAGGTGAGGCTGTGATTGAATAGGGCACACAGGTGAGGTGCCAGTTCACTCTGTAGTTCATGTAGAACACAGCCAGGGATATTGTCAGGTCCCATGGAAGCTGTATTCTTGACCTTAGACAGTGATGTTTTAACCTGTGCAGCAGTAATACTAGGTGCCTGGAAATCTACTGGTATTGTTTTTGGACCTTTGATGGGGAGAGAGGGGTAAAGTTGGTACTGAATCTGTCGGCCAGTATATTGGCAATATCTGTTGGCTCAGTATAGGAGGTACCATTGTGCAGTAACTCACAGTAAATCTGGGTATTACTGTGGAGATTCTTTACATAACTATAGAAGGCCTTGTGGTTGTCTTTACTATCTGCTGCAATCCTGTTTTCGTAGCTAGCTTTAGAGGATTTGATGAAGGATCTCAACTTTTTGTTGAGGCTGATAAGGGAGTTTTTCCAGTCTTGGGACTTCACCTTATTCTGCATCAGTTTCCTGGGACTTCACCTTATTCTGCATCAGTTTCCTCCTTATGTTGTAGAGTTTGTTTGTGGCAGGGGACCAGATTGGCTTCCTTTTTTGGTGAGAGCGTTTTGGTTCTATTGGGTATGACGAGATCTATGCATTTGTGTATGTGCTCGTACAGTGCATTGGTGTATGATTCAGCGGTCATGCAACTATTCTCCATTTGCATGGGTGTCAAAGTTAGTCACCTCTGTTTTTAGGAGCCCAAAGTTAGCTTTGGAGAAGTTTTTCGTGGTGGTTACCTTTGGGGGGATGTGTATTTCCAAGGTGATTAGTTTGTGGTCAGATCTAACCAGGGAGGAGTTGAATACTGGTGTAGAGCAATGGTCGCCCATGTTAGTAATGACCAGATTAAGGATGTCCCTACCTCTAGTGGGGGTAAGAACGAGCTGGTCCAGGGCATTGGAATTAATGAATTCCAGGAAATGATGGGCAAGTGTATTGGTACAGGAGTAGTTTTCCCACTTAATGGAGGGATAATCGAAGTTGCCCAGTATGAGAGTGTTAGGTTGGACCCTAATATTCTCCAGGGTACTTAGGAATGTGGAGTGTGAGTCTTGGGGACGTATAGCAGGCTATGACCCGAATCACTGTCTTAACCAATGTTAGCTGCACCTGAAGTATCTCTAATGTGTTATGTTGGGCTACCAGTCTGGAGGTGTGTGCATCCTTTATGGAATATGGAAACACCACTGCCTTTGGAGCTTCAATCCAAGTTCTGGGGCCGAAAGGTGTGGAATGAGTTATAGCTTGGTAGTTCAGGGGTGCTTTCTGCTGCTTTAAACCAGGTCTCTGTTACAGCACAAATGTTGATGTTCTCCATTTTGATGAGTGCTACGAGTGAGTGCATTTTGAGATTTAGACTTCTAGCATTGAGCAGCATGACCCTCAGATTGCATTTGTTTGTAGCTCTTATGGTGGTAATTTGGTCTTTGGAACACCACCTAAAAAAAGGCACTATAGGGGTGGCAAGAGGCTTGGCCAGTATCTGGAAGCCCAGCAGTAACAGATGCAAGCCATCTCTGGTAAAGCTTTGAGGTCTGTCAATCATGTCATCCCAGGTAGACAGATACTGCATCCCCTTCGAATGGCACCAGAAACTTAGCCAATTGTTGAAATCAATAATTTTCTGCTTGTAATGTGGTATCATTCTGAGTGATGGTAGGATGCTACTCGGGGCTAGGGCCATACCTACCTGGGTTACTTAATCCAAGAGCTCCACCATGTCTCTTTTCATGTAGTTCAGGGAGGTACATCTCAGGTCATTCACACCCACATGTACAATGACAGAGTCATATTTGTACCTGTTGTTGAGGGACCTGAGTGCATGTGTTATGTGGAGGATCCTGGCACCTGATTGGCAGCTGACTGTTACTTTCTCCTTATTCAGCCTAGTGAGTGGGACATCAGTATCAAGTCACCTATGACTAGTATGTTTGGCATGTTGTTTTGCCTTAAGGGCTTTGGTTGAGTGGCACACTGTTTAGGAGAGTTGTGTGTCTCGTGATTAGAGTTGTGTTGTGGTGGTTGAGTGCGTTTCTGCCTTGGAGATCTCTGCTGTTTGGGTAGATTTTTATTGAGAGCCTCTGTGAAGGTGGGTGTGTAGTTTGTGTTTTTATGTGAAGGTAATGTTGGTTTGTGTTCTGAAGGGCTGTGTGTTCCATGTGATGTGGTGCAAGTGCTGACCTTCTCTTGACCAGCTATTCCAGTCTTGGCTGGAGAGTGCATGGCTTCCAGTTTGGATATATAAGTGCATCTCTCGCAAGTCTGAGTGTTGGGAGGTAAGAGGGGAGGGTTGTCAGTGTACTTGAGGCAGTTGCTATATTGCCTCAGGATGCCCAAGTTCACTAGTTTAATAGGAGAAAACACAGGGAAATGACCTTTAGACATGCCTGCAGGGGTGGGCATTAATAATAAGTACTTCAGCTGTTTCTTTGTAGAATGTTTAGTGCTGGTAACACTGTGTGTGCTACAATAATTGCTACAAAAAGTGTGGTAAAATGCTAGACTAATAAGCTAGTAAAAGTGCAGGAGAGGAGAGAACAAGCAGATCTAAGGGAAATTTTTTGAAGAGCAGACTTTGGCACCACTCAGAAGCTTACAAACAGTCCTGGATACAGCAAATCTGTATCTGGACTAGACTAGTTACAGGAAAGGTGGGAAACAAGCGCACATGCAGGAGTTTAATCTAGAAAGTTGAAAGAGATGGAAAAAACTGCCCAAACAGCCAATAAAACTACAATTTCTGAGCCAGAAATATGATATTATTTCTACTTAATATCCTCACACATTTTAAGGTCAATGATAAAGAATGACTTACACATTGCATGTCTCAGATTTCTGATCAGATAAATGAAGAATGGACAACAAGCACAGAAATGTAAGACAGAGCTGTATATTTGCAAGCAATAATTTTGTCAATGTTGTTTGATCAGTAGCTGTACTACATCCAAAACTAATACATGTACAAATAACACTTGTATGGTTTGATATCACTGTAGATGTTGTTGCAGTTGGTTGTGTGCAGACTGAGTTCAGTTCTTTGCTGCAAAACTGTTTATATAGCAAAGAGGGGTAAGGTACCCAACTTGTGTTCTGAAGGTGCATTAGCGTGAGAGTTCAAATCTAGACCTATATAGAAATATCTCATGTGTACTAATATTTTCTACTGTGTGTGTCATAGACTGCTTTTCCTCATTTCAACCACCTGTCCCTTTTTCTCTTTTTTTTTTTTTTTTGGGGGGGGAGCAGTGTTTGCACGATGCACTGCTTCGCACAAACACGAGAACCGGTGAAAAAGGAATGTCAGGTTTGGCTGTGCTTATCTCATTTGAGGGAAGAACAGCACTGTGCAAACTGGAAAACTGGTCAGACAGGACCCAGACAGCCAAAAAATAGAAACCGGATGCATTCAATTAACGCTACTGGGCATTGCTCAAACCAGACGTTGCTCAGTGGTTAACAGTGAGACCTTAAGAATGATTGGTCAAATAGGGGTGCAGATGGTCCTGGGTTCTAGTACATGGTGTGCAACCTTTATTTTACTCTTGTATCATTACAGTTTATAACAATGAACTGCAGTATAGACAAGTGTTTTCTCAACCTTCTTGTGGCATCAAGTGTAAGTGTAGGACTGCCATACACATGGTCCTGGGTTGAAATGCAGTCTATTGCATACACTTTTACTGGTGTTTCACTTCCCATTATATTCACTCTCACTTATGACACTTTACATAGCAGAGCTGATATTATTTATATGTATGAGGGCTGAGACACAATTATTGTGGCAGTTATTTATGTATATATCTATGTATTATCACATGTATGACTGTGGGTATACAGTGTACTATATTCCTGTAAGTATATTTCTGCTATCTGGACTGACATGAACTTCATGTTTGCCTATCACACATACACAACAGCCTGTAGATCCAATAACCTTGAAATTGCAACTGCAATTATGTAAAGCCTCACTGCTTGCCACTGTCGTGCTCCGCTTACTATCGCACAAACTTGTTGCTCATAAGTGGGCACTTCCGAGCACTGTTTGCACAATAGTAAGTGGAGTGCATCATATTCAAACCATGTGCACACTCCCAGTAAACACAGTGACTGAAACTGGTGGGAAAGCATCATTCTCCATTGCTCTAGATCCATGGCAGACATGCCAAGCATTTGTGGGGAATGTTTCAGGTTTAGGGCACAGAGATAGGGTATCCAGGAGTCCAAGATTTTTATTGAATTCCTAGTTAAGAACCAAACTGCCAGGCTTCTACAGGAGACTATTCTGCCTCCCAGTATAAGTCAGAAGCTTGGGAGCATTTAGCCTGGGCTGTAACCAGTGCCACTGGTATCCTGCGTTCTGGTGACCAATGTAGGCATCATTAAAATGGCCTATGGAGGAGGAAGAGGGATACCCTCGACTGATGGATCAGGGAATTTAGGACTGCAGACATCCCACACCTGTATAAGTATCCACCACAGAGAGTACTTGTAAGACTTAAAAGCTGAATACAGACAAAACTGGTATTTATAATGATATTCTGTTATGTTTCTTTTCCACAGCTGCGCCTGAACATGAGGTAAATGTCCAAACCTATGGGGCTAGCTTGGCGAGGATGAGGGAAGCATGTAATATGTATGCAGCAGAAGAATAGTATCATTATAGTATTAAAAGTTAAAGATAGCTTTTGTTTGGTATTTTATAGAGTTGTATCAAACTGAGCATGCATATCTGAACTGTAAAAGCAAGTATGCATGCATTAGTCTGTAGCACAAACCAAGAGTACAATATTAGACTTTGGTCAGAGGTTGTGGGTTCAAGTAACTCACTGATGGAGCAGTGGAAGTGCTGCCACTATCAGAGAGTGATCAGGCTTGGCCACATTGGCTGATAGCAGATGATGTGGTTGACGTATGCCCACATGGATGCCATTTTCCTCCCAGCAGATGTTCCATCACAGACACCACTCTTTCCAACATGTCATCCATCCAATCCATTGATTCGGCAACATTGTGGAGACAATCATGTATGTCAGACTGTCCCACATCTACAACCCTGAGAATTTGTCTGGAGCACCTATGGGAATCTGCCTGTACCTCCACGATGGCCCTAAACATACATTGACTGGCATGAGAAGAGACACCTGCACCAGGTGGAGGAGGGACAGCAGGCCCCCTCTGAGCACCCCTATCGACCCTCCTGTGTGGTGCCTCACCCACACTTTGGCTATGGCCAGACTCAACAGGCACTGAAGCCACAGTAGCCATATTTCCCTGATAAATGGCCTTGCACTCCACCTGTCCAATATCTGTGGCCTCACTGGAATAGGTAAGCATAGGCATATTGCCTGTGGCAGATGGAATTGCATGGGATGGCAGTATATCAACTTCATGTTAGATTCAACCTTTGCACCCCTGACTGTGCCTCAGTGTGTCCATTATCATCATCAGAGTCTGCTAATACACTGACATCAGGTGACAGAAGGCCCACACACCCACTGTCATGATCACCTGTGATAAAAAGCAACAAACACAGGAATAAATTAATACCTACAGTACTATACTGCAATATATGCTAACAACATAACATTGCCACCACTATTGCAGACAGTACAGCAATACACACAACAGACTTGACATCAACAGCACACACCAAAATATTTCTTTAAATTGCTCAGCAGTCCTGACATAAAATGTTTCACTTACCATCTGCGGAAGAGATCCCCCTCTGTAATCTAGATGGTCCTGGAAGAAGTTAAGCAGGCGGTAAGAGCAACATCATCACAATTAAAAGTAACACACTGGGCAATACTTTTACCCCTTTATATGCCCATTAAGTATACTTTCAACAAGAAGGTGGTTGACAACTCCAACCTGAGTTAATAACTGTAGCAATCTTCAACCCCCCCCCCCCAAAAAAAGGATATGTGATACAGAAGTGAATTTATTTATTTATTTCCAGTTTGATGACTGGGGAGGTCCACTGGGCTCAAGGAGCCCGTTTTCAGTGGAGGCCCGGGGAGAAAAGCTCCATAAAACATAGTAGAAATAGTAACAGTTAAGCAAGTAGTAAATATTATAAAGTAAAACATAAGCAAAGTAAAATAGCAACACAGTATAATATACAATGCATATTTACATGTTTATACATTAGAGAACAGTAGTACAGAGTCACCATTGTACTGAGGTTTTAAATCATCCGAGAATGGTATAAAAGTCACATTTGTAAGAAAAACAGTAAATAAGATTGATCTCCTAATGGCTAAAGTGGAAGGCAGTTTATGTGTATGGATGTATGCATGTATTAGGCAGGATTAGGTAGGTAGAGTGCAAATGCATTTCCTGTTATTGGAGAGGTAGGAATGGAGCTGGGTTTTGAAGTGATCAAAGTTTTCAGAAATTCTTAGAAAAGGAGGGAGAGAGTTCTATTTTTTGGCTAAGGAAAAGGATAGGAGAAGCTGACCTGGGAGATGATTTGGTTTGTGTACAGAAATTAGACTTTGGTGGGCAGATCTTAGATCTTTGAGGGATGTATAGTGGTAAGATGTTTGTTAGTGCAGGGCACTTAGCAGGTTTAAAAATAAGCTTGTGGGCTGTAGTGAGTTGGAGGTAGTCCAGGTAATTGGGAAGTTCTAGCCATTGCAGCAGGTGGAGAGATATGTAGTGGTGGGTAGAGTACTTGGACTTGGTGGTGAACTTTGAGATTTGTTTGTAACAGGATTCCAGTTTAGAAGAGATGGAGGAAGAACCTTACATCAGAGATGGTAGTAAGTAGATAGTGGCGTGGGTCTGTCTTGTGGAAGGGGAGAGAAAGTGGGAGTTTCTGTACAGCATGCCAAGTTTCAGATGTGTTTTCTTAATATTTAGCTGAATATGGATATCGAATTTTAGGTGTTCAGCAATAGTGACCCCAAGAAGTTTAGTAAAAGGAACAATTTCTATAGTTGAGTTGGCATGGCTAATAATATTGAAGGAGGTTATGTCAAGAGGGTGAGATTTAGAGGGAGAGAATAGTAGAATTTTAGATTTGTTGGCATTTAGAGAGAGGTGATTTTGAAGCATCCAGTTCTCAGTAGTAGAAAAAGCAGTTTGGGTTTTTGTTTGGAGTTCGGGGAGGTTAGAAACAGAGCAAACTAGAGTTGAGTCGTCTGCATATTGTACTATCTTAGTATTAGGAATGGCTGCATGGAAATAATTAATAAAGATATTAAAGAGCATTGGGCTGAATATGGATCCCCTGGGGTACTCCGGTTGGGGTAAGAAGGAAGGCTGAGGTGCCAGTTTTCTATTTCATGGCCTGAGATTTGTCAGAGAGGTAGCTGCTTAACCAGGTAAGGGTGTTTTTTGAGAGATTAAGATTAGAAAGGTGGTTTAGGAGGCAGGAATGTGAGACAGTATCAAAAGCCTTGGAGAGGTCAAGGAGGACTGTGGATACAAGTTCTCCAGAGTCACATGCGTGGTTTACTATGTCTAGGAAAGAGAGAAGAGTAGTTATTGTGCTGTGGCCAGGATGGAATACATGTTGAGTTGGGGTGAGGAGTTGGTTATTTGTAAGGAAAGGCATGAGCTGGAGGTGGATGCATTTCTCGAGTATTTTTGAAATAGGTGTGAGAATGGCTATGGGCCGGAAGTTGGAGATGCTGTTATTATTGCCTCCTTTGTGGAGGGGTAGGATAAAGGCTGCATGCCACAGTTTGGGGACATAAGATTCCTGTATGGATCTGTTAATGAGAATGCTAATGGGGATGGTGATGCCGTCTGCTGCAAGTTTTAGAAAGAGTGAGGGGATGTTGTCAGGGGCATTGGAGCATGGTTTAAGCTTAGAGAGGAGTTTTTTATATATATGAGGTGGATAAGGGTTTGAGATGAAAGATGGGGGAAGAGAGAGGGATGGTTGGTTGGGGTGGGGGTTTTAGTAGGGGGGGGAGTTGTTGTTTGGGAAGGTCTTGGTGAGTTCTGCTATGGAGTTAGTAAAAAAGGAGTTGAATAGTGTGGCTATTTCTGGGTCAGACTTACTAGTGTCAGGCAAGGATTATTTTTATTCTTGATGTCAATTCTTTTATTATAAAACAGTATTCAACTATTCAGATACCAAAGCCTACCTAGAGGCCCCTCCTGGGATGTGATTGTTGTCTCTGACCAGCATGTGCTGTACTTCACTCTCCAGGGAGCTGTCAGGATCTCTGATATTGGCTAGGAACTCTTCATTGGGTGTTAGTGGTGGTTCTGTAGCTGGCCCTCTTCCGAAAACCATCTGGTCATGATTCACTGCAGCTTCTATCCTCCGTGTAGGTGTTATCATGTCCATGGCCCAGTGGTGCACCTGCTCATATATCCTGCCATGGTCACCCACGGCATTCATGCCAGCTACTACTTGGTGCCATATTTGCAGCCAATGTGTCATATCTCCCTGTACACTTTCCAGCAAAAAAGCATCATGTTGACTAAAGGTATTCACAATCACCTGGTTTTCAGCATCTGTGAAGGGGGGGTCTATGAGGATTGGCACACCTGGGTGTATACTCCTAGGTGTCCTAAAAGACAACAGAAGCATAATACACATAAGTATCACATAACTACAAAATAACTGTTTACAAAACAGACAGGAAAGGTAGCCGCTCAGTATTACCCACTGGAGAAACATAAAACAGGAGAGTAACAAGAGCAACATATCCTTGTTTGTGCCATAACATTAATTCACCTTTGTTCCCCCACCCCCCACAAAAAAGTACAGCATACCCTTGTTTGTGCCATAACATTAACTCACCTTTGCCCCCCCCCAAAAGAACAGTAAAATGACACAGCTTGCTATCAAACCATCTTTGAAATGCTT